>NC_040045.1:25820761-25836807 GCF_003713205.1 Coffea eugenioides | reverse complement strand
TGATGTGGAACCCCGATCTAGACAACCAAAACACCATGGCTTAGGCAGCGGAAATTTAACCCAACTAATCCCTAGAAGTCACGAACAATTTTGATACTATCTCAACCCGTAACTACTCGAATTAACGAACCAAATTGGAGGTAGTAGAACGCCACAATCAAGGAGATACTCGATTGATAAGTTCGGGTGAATAACTTGAGAAGATTCTCAAGTATTCAAAGGCAACTCTCTTGCCAAAGAGAAAGTGAAAACTCACTAATTGTATTTAATAGTCAAAAACTGATCCCAAAACAAAGAGGAAGTGGGGCTATTTATAGCCCTTACAAGCATTAACCCTAATCCAAAAATTGACCAAACTACCCTACATACTTAAGGAAGATTTTGGGCCTCACTTACTAACAAATGGGCCGCAATTAAACTAGCTTAATTACCTAGACTTTCTAAAGCGAGAAATAACCAAAATCAACGAGGAAAATCAAATAATCCTACTAAACTCAAGTATTCGTGCAATCAACTAGTCTTCACTTGAATCTTCCAATTTTCATGTGCTTGAATGGGCCTTGGTCTTTATATTCTCATCATTCCCCTCCTCTTAAAGGCGATTTGTCCCCAAATCATGACTCTCTTACAAAACAAAAGTGATGAGAGCATGTGTATAGTCACCAAGCAGCCTGCATGTCGCCTTCTTAAGCGAAGAATGATCATGACATCTTTGTGTGGAACAAGGACAACTCGTGGTGGTGGTAGATGCATGTCGCGGACAGCAAGATTTCCATGACAATGGTCACACCAGCGACGTCTCAACCCTATGGGTGGATCGTGAGCGGACACCCGGTGAACCAAGGTTTGGTTGGGCTGCGAGTTGTACGCGTCAAGATGTGCAAAAACTGCATCAAAGGCTAATGTAACTCGACTAGTGGTGGTTGAAATTACTTGACCAGCACTCTCTTCGCAGATCTCTATGGTTGCGGGTATTGCACACTGCAAGATGAAGGATATCTGACCATGAACAACCTGCACAAATGAAAACACGTTAAACACCACAAAGGTGGAACGATCCAGCTCCCAGTGCCCGATGTTGTCCTCAGGTTTAGCGAGCATGATCAATGTTCGCCCTTTCTTTTCCTTGCCTTCTAATCGATCCAACTCCCATTCCCTCTGTAAAATATTTTGGTCCTCTCGAACTTGTGTAGGTGAGAGTGGAACAAGTATGACCCTTGTCCCTTTATGCATGAACGAGTATTTGTTGGAATGACCTTCATAAGTAACCTCGCGATCAAATTGCCAAGGTCTTCCAAGAATAAGATGGGCAGCTTGCATAGGAACCACGTCACACACCAACTCATCCTCATATCTCCCAATGTTAAACTTCACAGAAACCTGCTTGGACACTCGCACTTCGCCGCAATCACTAAACCATTGAAGCTTATATGGTGTAGGGTGATCTTGGACAGGTAGGTGTAACTTCTTGACAAATAAGGCACTGGCGACATTGGTACAACTTCCCCCGTCGATAATCAAGCTACACACTTTCCCGTTAACTAGACATCGGGTGCAGAAGATGTTGGTACGCTGCTCTTCTTCATTTGTACGTTGAGCACTCAATGCCAACCTTGTAACAAGGCCTAGTCCAACTGGTTGGTCAGGGGCAATTATCTCTTCTTCCTCAACCAATGGTGGCATGCCTTCATACTCATCCTCCTCATCCGTTAGCACTTCACCACTTGGAAGCATGAGCATGGTCCTTCGGTTTGGGCATTGGGACGCGATGTGACTGAAACCTTGACACTTAAAGCACTTAGTGTCGCGGTTTCTAGGTTTAGATGCCCCTAGATCAGCCTTAAATTCGGCCCTTTGGGTCGGTGTTGAAGATGACGAACCAGGCACCCATGCTCCATTCGAAACCCCACTTGCCTTGGCTGACTTTTGTTCACTCGTGTGGGTAATCTCGCCTTTATACTGCTGAGTTCTCCAATTTCCAGATTGGACGTTGGAGCTTTGGTGGGGGATACCCCTCCTCTTGAGCCTCCTTTCCACCTTGATAGCTTTGTCCAATAATTCATCCATGTCAAGATAATGTTGGAGCTCCACAACATCTGCAATTTCAGCGTGTAGTCCTCTCAGGAAACGTGCCATGGTTGCCTCTATATCCTCCCGAACATCAGCCCGCAGCATGGCCATCTCCATCTCCTTGAAGTAATCCTCAACCGTCATACTACCTTGGGTGAGAGTTTGCAATTTATGGTGCAAATCCCTGTGGTAATACGCTGGTATGAAGCGCTTCCTCATGATCCTTTTGAGTTCTTCCCAAGTGCGAATGAGTGGTTCTTCATGTCTCCTTTATCTGGTGCGAATCTGATCCCACCAAACGGCTGCGTATTCAGTGAACTCAAGGGTTGCCAACTTCACTTTTTGGGACTCTGAGTAGTGGTTGCAGTCAAAGAGCATCTCAATCTTCCTCTCCCATTCCAAATATGCTTCAGGGTCCGACTTGCCTGGGAAGGTAGGAATTTTGAGCTTGATTCCCTTTAGTTCATCATCTCCTTGATTAGGGATACGTTTATAATTTCGGAATCGATTTCCATCTGCTATGTCCTCCTCATTGTTCGAATCACCTAACTCCTCCACGTATAGTGGTCTCTTGGAGGCATTCTTGCCTAGGGTTGTGATAGAACGGTTATTTGGCGTATTTTGCACTGTTATTTTGTCCTAATTTTGGCTATTCACGGTGCTAAGAATTGGAATTTCACTCATATTCAATATTTGTGTGAATTGTAGGTGGTAGGCATGAAAAATGATCTCGCGGGGTGAATTTCCAGAAGACTTCCCGTTCCAAGGCGTGGCCACGCCTTAGAAGGTGGACGAAACCGAAAGCCGGACTGCGGTCCACGTGAACCGCGAGGAGCATGGGATTAAAACTCCAAAAGCTAGCTTTTGTTGCAATCAATTGGGCCAGACGTTTGTTTTCTTCTTGACTTCTCTTGGGCGGCGCTACATATAAAAAGGAAAAGGAGATTCAGAATGAGGGGACCCTAGCTTTAGGTTTCTTTTTCTACTTTTTGGGTCAGACGCCGTCTTTTGCTTTTTCTTTGTTTTTCCTACTTCGGCAGCAATTACATTAGAAATTAGGAGGACATTTTAGCTTTCGTCTCGTCTCTTCTCTGTCAGACGCTTTTGGGTTTTTCTTTCCTCTCTAGCCGCAGTTAGGGAAGAAGATTCCCCTTGTGCGCAGGGCCCCATTTCGGACGCAGAATACGAAGAAACTATTCCTTCATTGTTTCACTTTTCCAATTCTTCGGCAACTAATTGAATGAACTCAATTAAATCACGCGGGATTGACACGATGAGGAGCGGCTAATTTCCTCCTCTACCCAAAGGTTAACGCGACGGCGCAGTCCATAATATCTGTGAGATCTAATCGAATCTTCATTATTTCTCCCAATTTATTGCTATTCGTGCGTTTTCTGAATTAATTGTTCATGGGTATTTTATTGATTGAATATCAACGGCCGGGTATTTGATTTAATTTAATAGCCTACTGCCACGTTAATTAAATAGAATCCGTAATTGTTCATTTAGTTAACACCTCGTGGCAACCACCATAATTGGTTTTATGATGGGGAAACGCAAGATCTAACTTAAATAAACCCTCTTAGCGTGTTTATTGGTTAGGGTTGGGTTCTTCTAACTTTAATGCAATTGGGTAATTAAATTCCTACGGTCGTACCTAGGGTTGTTATCTGGTTAGGGAAGCAGTCAATGGTCGTACCTTGACTGTCGAAAAGGTAAGGAAGAATTGGTTGTCAGAGCTTATTGATAACTATAACCAACCTAGTGATGAAAAGGTTAAATATCTTTGCATCGATGATCATTTAATTGGACCGTGCCTGAGCAGTTGATCCTTTGGGTAGAACTTTTATTAATTGCTATTTTTAGTAAATTGTACTTTGTGAGCTAGTTTTGAATTTTGTTTGTTTTATTTCATTTTTATTTGCCTCCCATTGAAAACCCCCCATACTTCAAACTCTAAAAGAAATAAGTTATCCCCAATCCCTGTGGATTCGACCCTACTCACCGCTATATGTAAAATTTACATTTTTCTCGAGTAGGTATTTATTATTGCACAGGTTCGGCACCTGTCAATTTTTGGCGCCGTTGCCGGGGACTGGTGCCTGATTAATTTGTTTCTTTTTGAGTTCATTTTTTTTTTCTCTTATTTTTTTATATATATATTATGGCTGCTAACATTCCGTATTTTGGTGATAGACTGGATTTTAATTCTACAAGGGGTTTTGAGACTCATGTTTTTTCTAATGATCAATGGGCTGTTGCAAATTGTGGAGCTTATTTTGCCTCGAATTATTCAACCGACATATGCCCTGCATTTCAAGATGGTCAAAGTACTCCAATTGATACTTTTGGGAATTTTTCACCTCAATATCAAACGTGGTATGACCCTTATTCAAACGGGTATGAGCAAGGATGGTGGGATGATTCCACTTTTAATTATGAACAAAGGCCAATAGATTTTCAACAGCTAGAGTCTCAAGGACCGTCATCCATGTCAGGTATGTCTCTTGAAGAAATAGTTGAATTAATAGCTACTAACACATATCAAATTCAACAGGAGACACATCAAATTCAACAGGAGACACGCCAATTTCAACAGGAGACACAAAGGTTGATTAAAGAGATGGAAGATGGAAGGCGTGAATTGGCATCTACAATGAGCAAATTGATTTCTCCATTTTGTGAAGAATTGCCCTCAGCGATTATTATCGACCATGAAGAAGATGAGGGTATAATTATCCTGACAAATGACATGGAACTGCAAGAGTCTCATGAAGAAGAATCTAAAGATACAGTTGAAAAGGGAATTGAAGTACAAGAAAAGGAACCCCAATATCAAATTGTTCAAGTGGATGAATCCAGTGAACAATCTCCAAATGCGGTGACACCTCCCCCATTCCTTGATCAATATTCTCCTGACTCTTATTCTTTAATTCCTGTTAGTGAGATTGATTTTATTATACCAGAAAATTTTGAGTTTCATGACAGGAATGAGTTAAGAGTCACGATGGCAAAATATCTCGAACCAATAAGTGCTCTTGATGGAGGAATGAGTGAAGATTTAAGGTCATCACTTATTTGTTTGGCGCCAACTACTAATCCATGGAAGACCGTAGCTCGTGGAGTCAAGAATTACTCTATCTACGAGGGCTATCAAGATTACATAGGAGATGAAGCACCGAAACGAGCTACACGATTTTATCCTCCGTGAATAAACATGACGATGTCTAGCCAAAGACATTAAAGAAAGGCGCTGCTTGGGAGGCAACCCAAGGATTCTTTTGTTTTAGTTTTCTTATATTTTTGGAATTTTTATTAAGTGTTAGTGTCATTTAGTGGATTGTTGTTTTGTGGCAGGAAGCTGGCAGTTGGACATGCCCACTCTAGTTGATCAGGCCTAAGGAATGAAGTTTTGGAATTGATGGTCAGAAGACTCTAGCTTTCAAGGCGTGCCCACGCCTTCCAATCCTTCCGAAAACGAAACTTCAGTCTTCTCCTTCCTGTTGGTGTTGCGTCCATCGCCACCACTCCACATTGTGCACGCAGCCGTCTCACCCTCCTCCGCCTAAGTGTCTCACTGCACCCTCTCGGTAGCCAGGGAAGTTTCTCTTCTTTCCTCCTATTACTTTATTTTGTTTTTTTCTACATTGAGGACAATGTAGGTTTTAAGGTTGGGGGAGTGGCCTTTTCAATTATTTCTTTTTTTGTTTTGTTACTACTCAAAAAAATGGAAAAATGAAAAAAAAAAAAAAAGAAAACATTGTAGTTTAGTTGGGCTTTTTGGTTATTTCTAATCTTGTTAGGTGTTGGGCATGGTGCTGTGATGAATAACACAATCAAAGTGAGTGTTATGTGGTCAAGTATGGATAGCTATGCATTTTGTTTCCCTGGCAATGTCGTTGAATGTTGAATATGCTGAAATTGACCCATTCTTGTAAAGCTTTTGGGGAGCTTTTTGAGCCTTGCTTGAGCATATTATTCTTGTTTTTGCTTCTATTTTGTTTGATTGAGGTGGGTAATCACACATGGTATTGGCATTCTAGAATTGCTAAGTTTAATGCATGTCGAAGGCCGACATTTTTTTGTTTGAATTGGATGCATTTGAATGATAAGGGCATTTAGGATTTTAACCCTCCTTCCAGCTATCTAAAAAAATCAAGCCCTCAAATTTTTAATATCGCCGATAGTGAACCAATTTGAAAGCTTTTTGTCCTTCGTGTTCTGGTTTGAATATCCGTGTTTGTTTTAAACCAAGACCTCTTGTAAACTTTCCCTTGTTTACCCTGTGTTGTCAAAGGATGCCTGAATTCGCATCATTTTGTGGGCAAAGCCAAACAGAAATAGGGTTGCAAAAGTGCTGATAGATTAAGGAGCATATATGACGCTATCCTTGTGTAAAGAGGGAAATTGGGGAAAGGCCACTGACCAGAGGACTTTGGCTTACAGGGCGTGCCCGCGCCTTAACAGGACTTTCTCCTAAAAAAAAAAAAAAAAAAAAAAAAAAAAAAAAAAAAAAATTTGAAGAGACCTCGTGACCAGAGGACTATGGGCCTACAAGGCGTGCCACGCCTTGCGAGCGGTATTCAATCCAAAAAAAAAAAAAAAAAAAAAAGGAGAGAGAAAGAAGAAAAAAATTCGGGCTACTTGGTACAATGGGCCAACAGTAAATGAAACCTACCTTGTTTGTGAAACCCCTCCGTAAAGCACTGTGGTTATTGGTGGGATTCCGGACATTCTCTTGACACTTTAACACGCCTTCCTACAAACCTTCTTAACCCGCCTTTCACCTGAAATCTCATTACAAACCTATTAAAGTCCCTTTGATTTGTGTATTTAGTTCACTTTCGAGTGGTGGAGATGTGATAAATGTGCAAGCTTATGGTAATGCCATTCCATGATGTTGATTTGAGCGTTTCTAGTATTCATACACTTTCTTGGAGGTAACGAGTATTACTGGTCATATTCTTTTTGGACTCCTACCTATCCAGTATGTTCTAATCTTGGTGACATTGTCAGGGACCCTAGATGCTTGTGTTAGTATAGACTACTACATGACCTCTGCTCTCTTGGTTGTACTTCTGAGCTCCGAAATGCTTGAGGGCAAGCATTGTCTAGGTGTGGGGGGATTTGATAGAACGGTTATTTGGCGTATTTTGCACTGTTATTTTGTCCTAATTTTGGCTATTCACGGTGCTAAGAATTGGAATTTCACTCATATTCAATATTTGTGTGAATTGTAGGTGGTAGGCATGAAAAATGATCTCGCGGGGTGAATTTCCAGAAGACTTCCCGTTCCAAGGCGTGGCCACGCCTTAGAAGGTGGACGAAACCGAAAGCCGGACTGCGGTCCACGTGAACCGCGAGGAGCATGGGATTAAAACTCCAAAAGCTAGCTTTTGTTGCAATCAATTGGGCCAGACGTTTGTTTTCTTCTTGACTTCTCTTGGGCGGCGCTACATATAAAAAGGAAAAGGAGATTCAGAATGAGGGGACCCTAGCTTTAGGTTTCTTTTTCTACTTTTTGGGTCAGACGCCGTCTTTTGCTTTTTCTTTGTTTTTCCTACTTCGGCAGCAATTACATTAGAAATTAGGAGGACATTTTAGCTTTCGTCTCGTCTCTTCTCTGTCAGACGCTTTTGGGTTTTTCTTTCCTCTCTAGCCGCAGTTAGGGAAGAAGATTCCCCTTGTGCGCAGGGCCCCATTTCGGACGCAGAATACGAAGAAACTATTCCTTCATTGTTTCACTTTTCCAATTCTTCGGCAACTAATTGAATGAACTCAATTAAATCACGCGGGATTGACACGATGAGGAGCGGCTAATTTCCTCCTCTACCCAAAGGTTAACGCGACGGCGCAGTCCATAATATCTGTGAGATCTAATCGAATCTTCATTATTTCTCCCAATTTATTGCTATTCGTGCGTTTTCTGAATTAATTGTTCATGGGTATTTTATTGATTGAATATCAACGGCCGGGTATTTGATTTAATTTAATAGCCTACTGCCACGTTAATTAAATAGAATCCGTAATTGTTCATTTAGTTAACACCTCGTGGCAACCACCATAATTGGTTTTATGATGGGGAAACGCAAGATCTAACTTAAATAAACCCTCTTAGCGTGTTTATTGGTTAGGGTTGGGTTCTTCTAGCTTTAATGCAATTGGATAATTAAATTCCTACGGTCGTACCTAGGGTTGTTATCTGGTTAGGGAAGCAGTCAATGGTCGTACCTTGACTGTCGAAAAGGTAAGGAAGAATTGGTTGTCAGAGCTTATTGATAACTATAACCAACCTAGTGATGAAAAGGTTAAATATCTTTGCATCGATGATCATTTAATTGGACCGTGCCTGAGCAGTTGATCCTTTGGGTAGAACTTTTATTAATTGCTATTTTTAGTAAATTGTACTTTGTGAGCTAGTTTTGAATTTTGTTTGTTTTATTTCATTTTTATTTGCCTCCCATTGAAAACCCCCCATACTTCAAACTCTAAAAGAAATAAGTTATCCCCAATCCCTGTGGATTCGACCCTACTCACCGCTATATGTAAAATTTACATTTTTCTCGAGTAGGTATTTATTATTGCACAGGTTCGGCACCTGTCAGGTTGATTGCTCCACCTTATCTTCCAGTGTATCAATTCTCTGAACCATGCGATCAATGGTGCCTGTTAATGCTTCAAGAACATGTTTCATGTCATAAGGGTCACTTGTCGCACGAGTTTGAGACATGTTTATAGAGTACCTGCAAGGCTCAACAAACAGTTAGTAGAAACTGTCTCACTCATTCCCTTAGTGTATCACTCACCCTCGTGTATGTCACTCAAAGCACTTCAATGGACTTACCAAACATCTTTACCTGTTGGGTTAGGTAGTTTGAGAAATGCTGCTCAAGCCCAAATAATTGTCACCAACTTCTTCCTCAAGAGTAATCACGGAGATGTAGGAGAAGGTGTAGGGAAGTGTTCCTAAAAGTTAGGAGAAAATATAGGAGAAAGTGTAGGAGAGTGTTCCTAAAATCTAGGAAGAGAATATAGGAGAGTTTCCTAAAATGGATGAGAGAATATAGGAGAGTTTCCTAAAGTGGATGAGAGAATATAGGAAATGTCCTAAAAATGTTTGAGAGAATTTAGGGAAGTTTCCTAAAAATAGATGGGAGACTTTAGGAAAGTTTCCAAAAGAAATGGATGGGAGAGTTTAGGAAAGTTTCCTAAAAAAATGGATGAGAGAATTTTAGGAAAGTTTCTTAAAAAAATGGATGAGAGAATTTAGGAAAGTTTCCAAAAAAAAAAAATGGATGAGAGAGTTTGGGAAAGTTTCCTAAAAAGGTAGGAGAGAGAGTGTCCAAGTGAGTACAAAGAGTTATCCAAGTGCTTTACTTAGTTTCCTAATTGATTTTGGGAAACAAGTTAGTTTTTGGAAATCTTTTGAAAATCCTTTTCCTCTTGAACAACTTTTGGTAACCTTCTTGAAACAACTTTTGGTAATCTTTTTGAAACAACTTTTGGTAACCTTCTTGAAACAACCTTTGGTAATCTTTTTGAAACAACTTTTGGTAACTTCCAAATTCTTTTCCAAGAAAGATTGGCACAAATCAGATTTGGTTTTCCCTATTCAAAAACCAATTCGGTTTACACCATTTTCTTTTTCCTTCCTTTTTTTTTCTCCTTGCCAACGCGATTCCTCTTTCTTTCTTTTTTTTTCATTTTGTTGTCTGTTTTTTTTTTTTGACACAACTATCAACCACGACACAAAACAAGGAAGTCCACAAATAATAACTACCAAGAACTCCAAGATCTTTCAAGAACTTTCACGGAAGTTGTCAGGAACTTCAGAAATTTCAAAATTGTGGTCAAGAATTCAAGAAGCTCAAGATTGTTGTAAGTTCTCTTCAAGATTCACAAAATTCCAACAAGTTTTTGCCAAAATTCAGATTTGAAAATCAAGTAAACAAGTTGGACAGATTTGTATTCGGATGAACAGTAACGGTGACCAGTGTCGGTGAACAGTACGATGAACAGTGTTGTGTGTGAACAGTGTCGGTGAACAGTGACTTTTTTTTTTTTTTTTTTTGTTCTAAACAAACGAACAGATTGGGATAAACATATAATGGACTCGAAATACACGAAAAAAAAAATATAACCTGGTGGTTGTCGACTAAGCTCTGGTACCAAACTGATGTGAACCCCCCAATCTAGACATACCAAAACACCATGGCCTTAGGCAGCGGAATATTTGACCCAACTAATCTCTTAGAAGTCACGAACAATTTTGATATTATCTCAACCCGTCACTACTCGAATTAACGAACCAAATGGGAGGTAGTAGAACGCCACAATCAAGGAGATACTCGATTGATAAGTTCAGGCGAACAACTTGAGAAGATTCTCAAGTATTCAAAGGAAACTCTCTTGCCAAAAAGAAAGTGAAAACTCACTAATTGTATTTAATAGTCAAAAACTGATGCAAAACAAAGAGGAAGTGGGGCTATTTATAGCCCTTACAAGTATTAACTCTAATCCAAAAATTGACCAAACTACCCTACATAATTAAGGAAGATTTTGGGCCTCACTTACTAACAAATGGGCCGCAACCAAAAATCAATGAGGAAAATCAAATAATCCTACTAAATTCAAGTATTCGTGCAACCAACTAATCTTCGCTTGAATCTTCCAATTCTCCATGTGCTTGAATGGGCCTTGGTTTTTATATTCTCATCAATATACTCGCCATGATACTTTGGTCGTTGACTTTTTTTTTTTAATTTCAAATTGGTAATCAGACTACCATAACATCCCGCACATTCCATCTCATTTAATCCATTCACAAATGGCTTTGTCAATCGATAGTCTCATATTTAAAAAAAGTTTAGTTACTTTTACCTTAATAGTTTAGTAACATCATTAATTATCTAATTAAGGCTTATTTTTCATCAAAATAAAATTTTCATATTTGTAAGCTAAAATAATTAACTTAAAAAATGATCCCCACCAGAATCATGATTAAACAATGAATAATAACAAAAAAAAATTGCTCAAGGTTCGAATTTGTTTCATGTGTGCCCCTAGAATCCATACAGAAATTAACTCTGACAGCTATAGAGTCATCGCTTGAATGTCTTTTAGGCGAATAAACCTTTTCTTGAAGTGATTGATGAAGTAGAAGGATACTCAAACTTTATACATTTCTTACAAACATATTTTTTAATCATCTTTTAACCTCATATATATTAAATTACTATAGCAAATTTTTCTTAAAAAACTCAAAAAAATAGTAATTCTAACGAATATTGGTATTGAACTCCCAAATAAAGTGATCAACCTCTCCTGTTGGCTTATATTTGATCTTATATACCCATTTCACTCCAATTGGCTTTTTTTTAGGTGGGATAGTGGTTAATTCTCATGTATCATTTTTTTCAATGGCATGAATTTCTTCATCCATTGCACAAACCCAACGATCATTTTTTGCAGCTTTTTCAAATGAGGCAGGCTCACAATCTGCAAAAGAGCAAAGTTCACAATCTCTTCATCAGTTAAATCATTATCTTTACCAACAGCATAATCATCAAATCGGGTTGGCATGCAGTGTTTTTTCTGTAGTTGACTAGATGTCTCAACCTGCATAGCGGAAGGTGAGGGATCACCATGAGACTACACAACTTGCTTCACTACTTGCTTATCAGCACTCGGTCCTATAATGGGGGAAATGGACGAGTACTTCAGCAATGTCTCAAGATCTTGTTTGGACCAATCCCAAGCTCCATTTTCATCAAAAGTCACATCTCTGCTAGCAATCACCTTTCCTGAGTTTGGATTGAATAACTTATATCCTTTAGTCTCACGACGATATCCAATAAAAATACACTTCTCTACTTTATCATCTAATTTCTTCCTCAAATGATCTGGAATATGCGCATACACAAGACATCCAAATACCTTGAAGTGAGAAATATCCAGTTTCATACCAGTCCAAACTTCTTGTGGGGTCTTCCCAAAATTGCATCTAGTAGGGCACCTGTTCAAAACATAAATAGCACAAGATACTGATTCTGCCCAAAAGGATTTAGGAATACCTTTGGAGTGCATCAGAGACCTCACCATATCCATCACAGTACTATTCTTCCTTTCAGTCACACTATTTTGCTGAGGTGTATGTCTAACTGTCAATTGATGTTTTATACCACTTCCACCAAGTAGTCATCATAAACAAGATACTCAGTGTCTCTGTCAGTTCTCAAAGTTTTAATAAAATAGCCACTCTGCTTCTCTGCATAATATTTGAAATTTTTAAAAATATCACATGCATTAGATTTATTTCTTAAAATATACACCCATGTCTGTGACGCCCCCACTTCTCCCTAAGGCGAACCAAAGGGTATCCGCGGGACGCCTGTCTAGCTCTCGCCAGGATTCAAGCAATTCCATTTAAACTTATTACCGGACCACACAATACGGTCAATAACCACTACAAGAATTTTGGTCATCAGTGATAACTACTTTTCGTCACAAATAATCAAAAAGTCGTCACTGATGACCATTATTGACAACATTTCAGTTGTCGCAAGGTCGTCACTGAATCTCCGTCGGTAAAAGTATACAGTGACGACTTTAAAGTCGTCAGTAAATAGAACATTTTTTATGACAATCTATGTCGTCAGTAAAAGATGAAATTATACAGTGACGACTTAGGGTCGTCACTGAATGAAACTTTTTATGACAACATATGTCATCAGTAAAAGCTATAAATCTAGTGACAACACCTTCTCTTGTCAGTGATGCAAGTGATGCATGAAGGGACGATGGTGAGGGCATAGGGGAATTAGTGACGACTTTGTTGTCAATAAACCCCTGATCAACTGTGACAACATTCCCTTATCAATAGACAGTTTTGATTGAGTGACAATAACAATTGTCAATAAAGACATCCTGCCTAGAAAAATACTACTCATTTACAACACCTTACACATGACTTTCCTACTACAATAATATCTAAAAAATGAAAATATCAGCAATGTTTAATAAATAACAAATGTAGGCACCGTTACAATAGAATATGCCAAAATAATATATTAAATATTCAAATGTCATAAATAAGTGCAACATCATAGTACAAATAGTTTCATAAGTTTGAGTAGAACAAATACTACTCATATACGTCAAGGCTGCACTAAAAAACATATTCCTCCCAAAACATTTCCTACGCTTCTGAAACATTTTCTAAACTTAAGACAGCACTATAACCACAGTTTTTGAGCCGACATGTAAGCCGTACTGCTAATCTTCTTCGAAACCTCCAAAATGAGCAATATATCTGCAATAAAGTAGTAAAGTTATTAGTAAAGTTATCAGGTGACAAAAGCAAAACAGTCTCTAATTGCTAAATAAACAACAAAAGTAACAAGCATTCACTAATCTGATACCACCGTAATGAATGCAGCAATTGCAGCAGAAATAGAGTGATAAAGGGGAGAGAAACTAGACTTGAGGAAGAAGAAAGAGAGATATTATTCAAAATGATTTTTCCATGTTGCCCAATCCAGATTTCTGCATTCTTATACAGCTCAAGAATAACAAAATAACTACTTGATTGTTGACTCAGCACAACAGTCTAACTAACAAGGAAGATTCCCTTTAACTACTTGAAGGAAATACATTTCGCATGTACTATACTGGTATTCTTCAAGTGAAATACTATACTAGAAATACATTAATTCTTCAAGTTGAAACTGACAATCCACTGCAGAGAGACCAAACAGTACTATACTGGTATTAAAGGCTAGACGGACACAAATTAATGGAAGGGGAGAAGATGGAGAAGGGGAGTATATGTGTAACAGGTGAGCAAGGAGGACTAGGTAGGTAGGTGGCAGTTCTTCTCATGGCTGGTAAGACATAACAAAACTGTTTACCCCAATGAAGAAAAAGCAATCTTTAGAACTGAAGTCTGTAGAGCTGAATCGGATTCCACCCTGCATGGCATCTGGAGGATTGTAAATGGATTGATGGTCTGTGGAAAAAAAAAATTAGTGCACAGGAGTGTGTGTAGGAGGGAAGAGTTGGTGGATTGGATTGATGATCCGAATTTGATTGCTGAAGACATCGGTGGGGTAGAAAAATCTTGTTTCTGCAAATTTTGCCTGGATGTCAAGAAATGATATGTTTTTGCTGCAATGGATGGAAACAGGGAAAAACTGGGAACTGTGATAATTGCAGGCCTTATCTACTACACAAGATGCCTTGGTTGACTACCAAAGAACGAGGAGTGTTAACGGTTGTAAAGAGGAGGTCTGTCACAAATGAAGACCAATTTTGGCATCAGCAATGTTTCTTTAATCTGTCAAAATACTGTCAAAGATGAATAAATCTTCTGTTTTGTTCGTCCATCACTACTATACTACCACTCTGCTATACAAGAGGAATATTCCTTTTAGAATAGTCACGTAATCAAATCAGTAATCTTACAATACAAGTCAGCGATTGATAAAATGTTCACGTAATCAAATGCAGTATTCTCCCAACCCAACACAAGTCGGAGATTGATTAAATTGTTCACTTAACACTTGGGACTGTATATCTTGTTCCGTCAAAAGTTTTTAGCTAACTCATTGGCCATGAAAAGTTTTTAGCTAACTCATTGGCCAAATGACAATAATAATCTTTTCTATTCTTTAGCCCTTCTGTGCTCCTCAAATTAATATCATGAAACAGAAACACTATTGAAGCTTTTTTTTTGTGTAATGTTATTGTTTCATGATAACAAAGCTATGATAAAGCCACAAATGTACTCCCAAGATCAAAACACCATCTGATTAGAACCTTGTGTTGACAGAAGTAATTCTTAAATGTCCCTCCTCAGTCTTGATATTACAAGTTAATATTGTCACCTACCAATAACTAAATTGCAATAACGTATGTTAACTTTAAACCATAGCAGCCATTATATCTATTTCGACAAGTATATATAGTTGAAAATTGCTTACCAATCAGTTCGTTCAGATGTGCCTTCATCGTCTTACTTGTTGGCTTGCAGCTGTGCTTTCAAAGATTTAAGGAGATCTTGCATTTCACTTTGTTGGTTCTGCATTTCACTTTGCTGGTTCACAAGCTTCTCCATAAGTTGTTGTTGAGATTGGACTGTTATTTCCAACTCAGCTGAGCGCTTCTCCGCTTGTTCTGCTCTTTTCTTGAAATCATCTATCTCTGCAAGCTTTTGGGCAATTATTCCAGCTTTGGAGGGACCACGGCCATGTACGTATCCGGTTACACGTCCAGTTACTTCAATGGAAATGTCTTCTTCAGTCCTATTTGCACCACTGGATTCAGATTCCAACTTTTTCTCCTTCATCATGCTCTGTCACAAAGGTAAATTCTGAAGTTAGACTTTCATAAGAGTTGTACAACAATATACCATGTACCAATTCCATTTTTCTTACTAAGTTCATAGCAGATGTTTCGTCAACCATTGCATTCTTCTTCTTGCTGTAATGGGTGATGTCATAAAGTTCTATTGGTCCAACTTCCCTCCCTTCTTGTGCTTCCTGTTACAATAAGAAGTTAAATAACCTGCCTAAACAATCCAAAAGACATGTCTTCAAGATAATCAAATACCCGGTCAGCTTTATGACGAAGAAAGGATTTTGTTCCAGCTGTATGAGCAGTTTTTTGCTTTGATCTATTGATCTTGTTCCTCTCACTTATCTTCTGCACTTATCAAGTTCAGCCGTGATCAAAATTTAACACACAAAAAACATGAGAAAGAACAATAGTAAATGATCAAAAGTCGGCGTCTATACCATAAAATTTAGACTACAGAAATAGTCACAAAGGTAAATCCAATCAGATTCTTCAACATATTGTGGACGATTTGCAAGTGCTTCCTCTTTTTGTACTAAATTTCTTGAAAATCTTGTGAAAATTGTATCGTCGACTTCTGTACTGTGTATTTAACTGCTTAAGAAGTGCTGGCTTAACATGTT
>NC_040045.1:25742691-25812884 GCF_003713205.1 Coffea eugenioides | reverse complement strand
ATTCATCGCTGCTAACATCGGGCACTGGGAGCTGGATTGTTCCACCTTTGTGGTGTTTAACGTGTTTTCATTTGTGCAGGTTGTTGGTGGTCAGATATCCTTCATCTTGAAGTGTGCAATACCAGCAACCATAGAGATCTGCGAAGAGAGTGCTGGTCAAGTAATTTCAACCAACACTAGTCGAGTTACATTGGCCTTTGATGCAGTTTTTGCACGTCTTGACTCGTACAACTCGCAGCCCAACCAAACCTTGGTTCACCGGGTGTCCGCTCACGATCCACCCATAGGGTTGAGACGTCGCTGGTGTGACCATTGTCATGGAAATCTTGCTGTCCGCGACATGTATCTACCACCACCACGAGTTGTCCTTATTCCACACAAGGATGTCATGATCATTCTTCGCTTAAGAAGGCGACATGCAGGCTGCTTGGTGACTATACACATGCTCTCATCACTTTTGTTTTGTAAGAGAGTCATGATTTGGGGTCAAATCGCCTTTAAGAGGAGGGGAATGATGAGAATATAAAGACCAAGGCCCATTCAAGCACATGGGAAATTGGAAGATTCAAGTGAAGACTAGTTGGTTGCACGAATACTTGAGTTTAGTAGGATTATTTGATTTTCCTCGTTGATTTTTGGTTGCGGCCCATTTGTTAGTAAGTGAGGCCCAAAATCTTCCTTAAGTATGTAGGGTAGTTTGGTCAATTTTTGGATTAGGGTTAATGCTTGTAAGGGCTATAAATAGCCCCACTTCCTCTTTATTTTGCATCAATTTTTTACTATTAAATACAATTAGTGAGTTTTCACTTTCTCTTTGGCAAGAGAGTTTCCTTTGAATACTTGAGAATCTTCTCAAGTTATTCGCTTGAACTTATCAATCGAGTATCTCCTTGATTGTGGCGTTCTACTACCTCCCATTTGGTTCGTTAATTCGAGTAGTGACGGGTTGAGATAATATCAAAATTTTTTGTGACTTCTAGGGATTAGTTGGGTTAAATTTCCGCTGCCTAAGCCATGGTGTTTTGGTTGTCTAGATCGGGGGTTCACATCATATATAAAAGTCAAGCAACCTTAATTCACGTTGGAAAAAAGAGAACACACATTGGACATTCATGAACTTTGAAGTAAGTTTAAGGGCGTGCTAAGAATATCTTCAAGAGAGCAGTTTAAGGTAAGTGGTACTTACGCCTCTGAGTTTTTTGAAATGTTAAATATGAATTTCCTCAATTAAATGCTTGATTTTGATATATGTAAAATTGATCATATATGCCTATTTGAAATATTTTTCTATGCAATGTTTTATGAAATGAGTGATATATTTTCATGAAATGAAAAAAATGTGCATACGAATTGTGAATAATTTTATGTTACAGAAAGCTCTAAATGGTCTAAAATAGACGGTAGGGACTTTAATCCTAACATGTTATGTTATGTTAGTCATGAGATCGGGTATAGATTCTAACCGATTGACTTATGTTATGTTATGTGATCAAGGGGTAATCGCAAAACCTTTTGATCGCCCTCTTAAAAGAGGTTCAATCTTTAGGCTAACTACTCAGAAACCGAATATTACACATGTCTACGAGATATATTTATGAAATGAGATGACATGATTGATATGTTTTATGATTTACAAGTGTGTTCAATGAATACAATCATGCCATATTATGTGTGTTTCTATGCCATGTTTGGGGGTGGCCACCATTAGAACCTGTGGGATTAAGTATCACGTTGGATCGAGGCCACTTATGTGCATGCCACTCACCTTCAATGAAATATATTTATGCAATATATGAAATGGGATGACAAATATTTTTAATTGATGTATGCATGTGATATGGTATGACTGAATTTGCAAATGTATATAATATGTATATAGCTACATGATTCGTCACTCAACCCATGTCTTTTTTTTTCTTGTAGTTCAAGAAAATCAGCTCGTGTAAATTTAGAAGATAAGTGAGAGAGGTAAATAGAAAAATGTTTAAATTTTAGAAAGTTAAAGTAATGCATTTTGTAGATGCAATTTAGTGAAGTATATGTATTTAATTGATATTTGTAAGATTTAAACTTTATTCAAATTTTGTAAGTTATGAACATGATGTCTTGTATTTATGAGAGTAAAGTCTCGTAGATACAGCGTGCCACTTTGCAAATCCGATACAGGGACCTGAATTTAGGGCGTGACAATATTTAAGTTGGCGATTTGTTTGAGATCCTCAAGATTGTGATACACTATTCCTCTAAAAGAACTGAGATTCATTAATTTGGATAAGTCTCTAGAATTGTAAGACCTGTTATTGAATGAATCTAAGTATCTCCAACTGCTTGCCCAACCCATTTACCAAAGCTTAGGGTTAGAGAAAGAGCTCAGGAGATGAAAGATATCTCAAATGTCCCAAGTTGGGTATTTTTCTGAAACATTGAATTTCAGTTAAATCAAGTGGGAAGGCCAAAAGAGGAGGATGGTAGGGGATGTAGAAAGTGTTATTGATATGTAGAAGAGAGAGAGAGAGAGAGAGAGAGAAGCTTTAAATAAAAAAAAAGGTGCTAGAAAGATTTAAATAAAAAAAAAGAGAAAAGATTTAAATTCAAAGAAAATTTCTAACTGCATAGGAAGTTTTAAAGAAATAAAACAAAATTTAAGCAAATTGAAAAACGAGGAACGAAAGTCATTTGTTGATACAAGAAAAAGGCAAAAAAAAAAAAAAAAACTGATTTGATTTGATTTGTCTACATGCATGTAGCTGTTTATTGTCCTTTATTGAAAATTATTGATAGATTTCAAATTCAATACGAGTAAAAGCTGTGAATTGCAGAAAAAGAGATGGAATCAAGAAACTTGCATTCGGTTGTGGTCGAATTGTTCTTTTCTGGGAGAATGATGGATCTTATTAGGAAAAGTTTAGATTGGTTATGGTAATGTTTCTTCAATGTTCGAACACAATAAGTTTTCCGGTTGGCCAACCCAAGGATGTTTCTTAGTTTGGTGTTGTACTTATTTAGATGATCATCCTATTTTTAATTAAGGTTAATAAAAAAGTTAAGGGAATTGGGAAAGTTTCTTATTAATTTAACCCTCTCTTCTTAAGAACACAAGAGCATAGATGCCGTCCTCCAACTGCATTGGTGAATCTTGCACTTAATCTAGCTCTTTGCCAACAGCTTGTGAGCACAAGAAAAGTTTGAGCAGCTAAACAAAGTGAGACTAACCAAACCAAAAGCTAAAAATAATCACACATTATCTCCTTGTTAATCAAACACCAAAGTGAAGGATCAAATAATAGCTAAGTAAAGTGAAGGATCAAATGCTAGCTACATAAGAAGACCTAACCAACTTGCAATCTTGTTGGCCCTTGTCATGCTGGTTTCAGATCATTTGGAGTCCCATAACAGCTGCTATTTGCAAAGAAACTTACCACACAGAAGCTGCAACATGCAAATGAAAGATGGCGGAAGACTTTAGGCAAGAGTTTTCAATACAGAATATTGGTAATAGAGGCAAGTATTGGTTTCTTAAGAAACCTGAGGCTCAGAATTTCCTGCAATAAACCTTAATAGTTTAACAAATGTTTCAGAGTTTTAACTAACTTTCTTTTATGTCTAACCATAAGATAAAATTGCAATATACCAAGCTTTAACAATAAGATTAATTTGTATGTAAAACAAGCTTTATTAAGAATACAATACTCTGCCTTTGTACCTTTTTTGGGACAATTAGCAGAGAAAATTTTCATATAAATGTTAATACAGACTAACATAGCGCCAGCTTTTACACCAAAAAAAAAATCACAAAAATGAACGAACTTTAATTTTAGAACCTAGAAGAGTGGACGAAAATCACATATTTGTGAATCAAAAGACATCACAGATTAAATTTTGAAACCAGAATTCTATAATTCCACTTTTTTTTTTCTATAATTCCACTTCAAATCATATTAAATTTAGCAAAAAAAAAATGTGAAAACACTGTAAGCATCCATGTTACAAATCAATTATTCCAAGTTTTTCAAATAATATCCCTCTATGCATTAAAATTTCCATATAAATTAAAAATTGGAGGAAAAAAGAAAAGAGATTAAGTAAGTTTAATTACCTCACATTTGAGTGGGATGAGATCAGGGAAAGCAAGGAGATTCAGTGTAGAATTTTCTTAAGACAACGCCCAAGGTTTTGGTCAAACAGGGTTGCTTGGACAAACAGTTTCTACTACTAGTGTTCGTTCAACCCATCTGCACAACGACACGAAAATGAAGAGAAATAACCACAAAATTGAGCTCAATCTACAATTACAAATTTCCTTCAAAAAGCTGATACAAAAGTGAAAACTCTGAGAAAGACAAGAAAAAGATTAAACAGAAGGACAACAGATAAATAGCCACAGAATTGAGCTAAATCTGCTATTAAATCTTACAAAATTTCTTCACCTTTTGGAAGTGGATCTGTTTTTTCACGAAACAGGGGAATGGCAACAAAAGTGTGTTATCATAGCCAAAAAATTCATGTTATGACAATATTTTAGTGATTTTTCTCATAGCAAAAATATGTGTTTTATTAATGAAAATAACACAAATCCTCACCAAAAAATTAACATTATGGGATAATAAGCACTATTGTCATTAAATTTAATTTATTTATGACAAAATTAGATGTTGTCACGAGGTGTTGTCATTTAAATTTGATGTATATCAGATAGTATTTAAGGCACAAGCAGCTAAACAGCAAAACAAATCTGACTCCACGGCAAATTCCCAAAAAACAGCTAAAAAAAAAATTTACTATTTTATCACATATGTTTGGAGTCATGGCTAAATGATTCCTCATTTACTACTACGTACTAATATAGTCTCTTATCTTGATATGAAGTTGCAATTTAGAATTTTTGACAGAAGATTAAGAAGAAAAAAAATTAACGAAGAAATCACTGTTAAAACTACAAATAAATGACCAATTTTGTCCTCTTAGCTTTTAAGTTTTTGACCAATATGGTCGCTTAGTACTGTGGCAAACTAATTTGGTCCTTTAAACTTAAAAAATTTGGCGAAAGTGATACTTAAAACGGAAATTCGGGAGTTGCTTATGAAATTAAGGATTTTTTTTCGTGCAAACAATATTATATATTGGGGCGATCTAGTTGAAGTTGCAAGCTGAACTTGATACGGATTCCTATTTGTAATTTAAAAATAAAAAGGAAACAAGATAATAAACAAATATAAACAGGACAAGCAATGCAAACAAATGTAAAGTCTGCCAACTAAACTTATAAATTTATAACCAATAAAAAATTGTCTTGCATCTTTTCCTACTTAACTTATATATTTCATTCTATTCAATTGTAATTCTTTGGCATCTTATATTTAACAACCCTTTATATATATATATATGGTTCTGTCCAATTAGTAATAAAAAATAATGATCTTAAAATTTTTCTATAAATATTTATAGTAAATTCATTCATCTTTAAGAAAAAAATTGATAACATTTCTGCAAAAAAAAAAAAAATACTAAACCCATACCAAAAAAATCTCAAAAAAAAAAAGAAATTTTCCACCAACATTTTGTCCTCCCAATCCTCCACAGGCACCACTTGCATGGGAAACAATTCTAGTAACTGAGAATGGAATAAAGTGCATCATCACTCAACAAACATGTCATATCATTTTGTACTACGAATTAAAGTAAATAGTATTTGATTGAATTAACACAAGCTCTGTGTAGACAAAGAAATTTTATTTAATTTATTTAGTCAAGATTTATTTAAATTAAATTGATCTTCATTAAATTAAATTAAATTATAGAAGTCCATCATGTTTTGGACAGACATATTGGGCCAATATTATATAGGCTATTAAATCAAATTAAATTTGTAATGCCCATTTAAATTGGAGTGAATTAACTAATTTATTAGTTCACAAGGGACTACTTAGATTGGCCCATTATTTAAGCCTAAGTTAAATGGATTTCTTAAGTGACAAGTGATTCAAAATGCAGGAAGGTTCTGAGGGTTTTCTTGAAGACTTAGTTTACATATTTTGGCTATAAATAAAAGGTCTTCTCTCAAGATGTGATATAGAAAGAAAATTCCTAAATTTCGAATAAACTCTATCAAATTCTCTTAAGAGTTTTCTCTCTCAAATCCAAGTCCAAATCAAATCGAACAAATCCTTCTGTTATCGGTGTTGAAGACTTAAAGTTCCAAATATTTGACGCCGTCATCAAATCATTCGTTTTGCTACGCCAAAGTTGTAGGAAATACTCTTTTGATTGGAGAACAAGCCTTTTCGGCCCTTCAATTGAAGCCATTCGAGAAGAAGAATCAAGGGATTAATTTCTTTGATTCTAGAACTTTCAGAGATTGTAACCCACTTATCATTTGATTTAATAAATTTGATATTTGTGCAAGTTTTCTTGTCTTTTATTTTAGGCAACGAAATTTGTGCATACACTCTGATTGTTGGTTTTGATATCAATAAGACTTGAAGGCAACATGACGATTCTTTATCACCAAATCCTAAACAGATTTTAAGTCTAATCCAAGATATTTGATTAAATAAAGATGGTAATCTAAAACAATTAAATGGGAAGCACAAATAGTTTAAATAGTTATTAGGCATTTTTTAAGCCATGCAACATTTTTTTTTATGAGTACATGATATGATGGTAACACATACTGATCTATTAAATTTATTTATGAGAGAGTATGTCAACCCATTTCCAAAGACGAGGAAATAAGGAAAATATTTTGATTTCAGCTTACAATATGGAAGGCAATGCTTTCAAATATAAACTTACTTCCTCATCACCAAATTCCTTAATCAGTCAAGGAACAGGAATTACATTAGGTGATGTTTCAGATAAACAAAAATAAATATTTGAAAGCTAAAACTAAAAAGAATCTCACAGAGCAAGTACTATGATCCCGTTTCTTCCGAAGAGGAAAAAAAGATTAAAAAAGGCACAATAGTCATTAAAAAAAACAAAAGAAAATATTGAATGTTGTTGGTGAAGCTTATCGAAATTGAGATTGGAACTAGATGCTAAGAAAAAGGGAATTCCAAGAACCGTAAAGAGAATATTAAAAAGAGAAAAAATGAAGGAGAAAAAAGTAAAAGGAGAAAAAGAGTACCTGTGAATTTTAACTGAAGGTACGTGGCTTATTTTATCATAATCTTGTCCTTGTTGACCATTCTCTATCCTAACTCTGTTGCTAAATTCTTCAGGCATTTCCATTAGAGTTACCTCTTCTAGGGTGGTCAAACATCTCAACCCATCCGGAATCATTTCCAACTTTGGACAGTACTTAATCCGTAAACCTGAGAGCCTAGGCATGGCCCCCTCATCCACTTTCCATTGCTTCAGGTTACCCAGCCCACGAAGGTTGAGATGTTTAAGTCGGGGAAATCCCATCGAGTGGCAGATCATTTCTTGGCCCACAAAAGAATAATACCCAAGCTTCAGTATTCTTAAGTTAGGAAGCTTCTCAAGTGTTCCCATTGGGTCTTCCTCAATTCTAGTATGACGCAACTTTAATTGAGTAAGTTCTGCAGGGTCAGGAAACACATGGGATTGGTAATCCGGTAACTTCTTGCATAAACTATTCCTGATCTCTAATTCATGAATATTCCTACTAAACAACACCCTTGAAAGAACATCCAAACCCCTGTTACTTCCAAAATCAAAGTCAACGATTCTAAGTGAGCTAATGTGTATGTAGTCCAAGTTTGATATATGATTGATGATGTGTTCCAGGTCCTCAAGATTTTTATACACTGTTGCTTTAAAAGCTCTGAGATTCGATAATTTGCATACATCTTCAGGATAGCAAAGTCTGTTATTGAATGATTCAAGTATCTCCAGCTTCTTGCTCAACCGCAGCTTAGGCTGAGGGCCCCACTTAGGCTGAGGGCCCTTCCACCAATACGGAAGATAAAGATATCTCAAACGTTCCAATTTCCATAGGACGTTCGGTATTTTACAATCATAATCACTATCAGATAAATCAAGAGTTTCCAAGTACTTTAAATTGCCCAAAGAATATGGCAAGTTGATATCCCGACCCCTCAATCTCAAACATCTCAAATGGATAAGATTACCGACATATCCCAGAGGTGATTTGAGATGACAACTTTGGGAGGCCATATTGAAGGATAAAATTGCCAAAACCCTAAGCATCTTCAAATTCTTGACTTGGGACATTATTCTCACCCCTAGATTAAAATATCTCCAATCGGCTGCCTCACACAAGAATGAGCTAAGATGCTTAGTTTGTTCTTTTGGCGGTAAGTTGTATCGAGAGATATCCTCTCGAAGCAAATGGAGGACTAAACCATGCTGTGCTTCAGTTGCGGGAGGAGAATCTCGTGAAGTACTTCGATCGACCAGCTTATACAAATTCTCCTCTTTTGCCTTGGCTAAGCACAGATCTCTCATAAGATCATGAAGCCGACATGACTCCAACTCTGTTACTGCATGCTTCCCCTCCTCATAAGCTTTAATTTCAACCATGCATCTTATTGCTAATTCTTTCAAGTAACGCTCTGCAACATTCATCATCGTTTCTTGCTCCCTTCTATCATTCTCAAAAATCATACCTTCTCCAATCCACATCTGATACAAACTCTCTACTCCAATGTCGGAATCTTCCCTGAATTTACCCAGGTAAAGGAAGCATGGTTTTAGTTGCCAAGGGAGGTCATAGTAACTGTAAGCTAAAACCTTTTGCACCTCTCCTTCTTTCCCAATTTTTTCTCCCCTATCCAGATAGGATTTGATATTCTCATGCACTTCATTCCATTCCTTGAGGGTTTTTTTAGTTCTAAGAATTCCACCCAAAACCACCACTGCCAATGGAAGACCCCCACAGTTATTCAACATTTTCTTTCCTAAATCTTCCATCTTGCCCAAATCTTCACAACCTGTGTAGCGTTACACAAACTGAATTAATATCAACTACAACGAAGCATCATGTTATCATTCAACAACTATACGAAAAATTTGATAGTCTGTTAACCGATAAGTCTCCCAATCCAAAGATTTGAGACCTATCAATAGTCTTGGAAAAAGGCTATCTTAAGACGCATTTTTAGTTTTTTTTTTAAAAAAAATCTACTGGACTATATGAATCTGAAAAAAAGATCAAGGTGTTTAAGTAATGGTGACAATACAAAAGGATGTTTCCATTGTACTATTTCAATTGTTAAAAATTTCAGAAAGGCTATAAGAAAAAAATTGGCACTGATATACACGAAACATGTTATATGTCTTGGTTAGCAAGTAAAAAATGTACTTAAAATTTTTCGTCATGCGGACCATCAGTCTCACGCATACACACAGATACACATATCCTTGTACGTGAAATGAATAAAGGAAAAAATGTTTACCTGCACCGTGACTCTCCCACAATGATTTCTTTCGTAGCAACTCCCAACTTTCTTCCTCGGTCAAGCAACGCAGTTTGTGGTGATAACCATTTGGACCAACATATGCTGCCACGTCTTCATTACGTGTCGTAAGCAAAATTTTGGATCCATGCTCCGAAACTGGGATTGCATCTTTTAGACAATCCCAAGCTTCCGTTGACCAAAGGTCGTCGAGGACTATCAAACACCTCCTAGCTCGCAAGTGCTGTTGAAGCAGCCTTGCTAGCTCATCTTGTTTGCTCGTCACAATCACATTTCTGTTTTCAGGAGTAAGCTTGAATAGAATGCCTTGCAAGAGGTCGTTTGGTTGCCATTGTTGTGACACACAAACCCAAGCAAAACCTTTAAAATAATCCTTCAATCTTCCATGGTGATATACCTTTCTAGCAAGAGTCGTTTTGCCAATACCTCCCATGCCGAATATCGAAGCCACACTTATTTTGTGCTCTGTTTCAACCTCACTCAGCAAATATTTAACCAGCACCTGAACATCATTAGGCAGTTCAACCACATCCTCGTCAGCCACAAAGGAGTAATTGTGCCTCAGTTGCTGCTGCCTGGATGTATCACTCGACTCTCCTTCCCCCGTTCTGGTCATTACATGCCCATACTCGCCAAAATTTTTGGTGAGATTAGAGATCCTAGTTCTGAGGCTTTGAATCTCCACACCCAAATTGTGACGGGCATAACCTTCTATGGCGATGCAAGCAATCCTCTTTAGAGTAATTGTAAAGCCCCCGTTGCTTGAAATTGAAACCCTCAAAGCATAATCTTCAACCAAATCACTAGCTTCATAAGCGACAGCTCTAAACTCCGGAACCCACTGTTGTATACTGTCCCTTGCAGTCTGTTTCGTATCTGCATATCTTAAGAACCTTTGTATCCGTTTGAGATCGTCATGGAGGAGTCTGACTTGCTCACCAACGCCTTGTAGAAACTTGCCTTCTTCAATAACCAATTTGCCTATATTTTCTACTGCAAAGGATAGGATTGCGTCTGCCATCTTGGATGAGATTGATTTATATTTTCTCTAATGGATGGAATTCACTAGCACATAATGATGGCTTTACTCTTACATAGCAAGAAGAGCAATTTATCTGACTCAGATATTGACAAATGCCAGTAGACTTTCACATCTTGGCTCTGGAAAGTCTGAAAACCTTTGTAGGAATGCTATTGAATTTCTATACCTGCTGCCCTTTTGAAATGTCCACGAGGTGCATTATTATTGTTCGGCCCACATGGTGCTGGCCAGCTCGTTGCCTTCACAGTGACATCTTATACCCTTTTTCATTTTTTTATGGAATAATACAATTTCAAGAGTGGAGCTAAAGTTTCTCTTAAGGATTCACGATTATGACAAAAAGAGAATTTATTTTACTCTCAAATTTGAATGTGATGATACAGTATGGATTTTGTCAGTTGTAATTTAGGATTTGATACTAATTGGATTCAGGCCACATCTTGGCGAGGCAACTGAGAAGCCACACATAATCCTAAGTGGAAGAGAGCTTCTTGCTGATTTTCCTCCCAGTTTCGTATCATTTCTAAAGAGCTCTCGCTCTGCACTTGCAAAAAAGTAATCCTCTCTTATACATCAGAATAGTTTTGGCCACTTCATCATTGGATTATAATTGATTTTGATTAATTATGTTTACATCCGGAAACCTTTATGGTGGGAACATGCCTATGGTAGGAAGGCTGGCAGAGAGTGACACGTGTTGACGTTATATACAGTCCAAACAGAGACGTTTAATTGTTGCACAACGCGTGAAGAGGAAATATACGAGAATCGTCTGCGGATGCAACCATAAAGCACTGACTTCCGTACGAGTTGGGCCAGAAAGTGTTATTGCATGTTAAAATCAGAGGCATTTATGTATTTGCAAATATACCCATTACCAATGGAAAAATGTTGCAAATGCCTTGGACAAAAAATGTGCATAAAGAAGGTACCGAAATTTTAAGAAATAATAAATGATTATCGAATACACGTGGAAGATAATAATTTGGAAGAAGGAAAAGTGGAGGTAAACGAAAGGATTCAAGCCTTCATTATATTTATATACATATATAAATTTAGTACCCAAGTGTTCAGCTTAAGCATCCGAGAAAATGGTTCCATAACTATCGATATGGTAAACAACACAGTTTTAGACATGATATAATAGGTTCTAAAAATTTTAGTGACCATTTGATTATCCGTTAGACCTATCCACTTGAATAGGATTACGGGTAAAAATAAGGGAGTAAATTTGTCATTCAAAATAGTAAATTAACGTAATAAATTAGTAACTTTTGCAGTCGAAAAGGTAAATTGTAATTAATATGAAACATATTTTTTTTTAAAGAGATAAATTATAATAGTATATCCCAAATATACTTTTGAGGGAGTAAGTTTATTTTGAAGTAAAAATATGTTTTTATACAGAAATAGTGAGTTTTAGTTATAACATAGTAAATTTGATTAATGACAAAAACATGCTAATTTATGGCCATAATATTGTATTATGCTTAAAAAACTTATACGTAGCCCATATTTTAGAGTTATTTAAAATAACATAAAAAATGTATTATTAATGATTAAAACTGAGTACGTTACTTAGTCAGTACAGTTATTATACTTGTATACATACTTGATGGTATGTGTATAAATAAGCATTTTTTAGATTTATGGGGAAAAATTGATTTTTTCTTTTGCAGTTTAAAAAAAAGGTAAGAGAAAATCTTTTTTCTTAGAGCACAAAAATCCACAAGTCAAAATTGTTGGTCTAAAGGGGAAAGAAACATTCTGAATATCATTGTTTATAGTACTAAATAAATTAGATGTAAAATGCTCGTTAAAAGTAGGTGCATTGACATATAATAAAGAAAAAGACATAAAGAGCGGGCCATTTACAGAAAAAAGTTGTCATTCATAAAAATAGCAACGCTTTACGATTTTTTTTATCAGTCTTGCAACGTATGAACAAAATGGCAATAATAAAAATAGTATTTAATTCGAATTATACATATTTCATTAATTTTTTTCCATTTAAAAAATGAATGAGAATCTTTTATGAGAAAGCACATAAGTCAAAGGAATGGTGTAAAAGGGAAAAGAATAGCATATACGTACAGTACCTATAGTTTATGTTCGAAGAACTGTAGTGCTATTTTTGAAAAATATCCCAAAAAATATGTAATCGAAATGGAACCGATTCTTCACTATTTAAAATATCAAATCTGTGATTGTGTTGTAAATGTTATCCATTGGTATCGTAAAGTATCATTTTCCCGTCAAATTTCACCTCTTTAACACCAATTTTCTCATAAACCAATTCATTTATCGGATAAAATACATGAAAATTCAGTTTTGAATAAAACAGTAGCTGTTTATGGCTTTCCTCTATTATATGAACAGAGTACCCATTTTTGCATAAACAAATTTATTTATCGGATGAAATAAAAATAAATTCATTGTTCAATAAAACACTAATTCTTTATGCCTTTCCTCTGATATAAAAACAGAGCACCCATTTCAGCCCCTCTACAAAAATTTCACCTCTTTAACACCAATTTTCCCATAAATCAATTTATTTGTCGGATAAAATACATGAAAATTCAATTTTTCAATAAAACACTAGCTCTTTATGGCTTTCCGCCATTATAAGAACAGAGTACCCATTTTTGCATAAACAAATCTATTTATCGAATGAAATTAAAATAAATCCATTGTTCAATAAAACACTAACTCTTTATGGCATTTCTCCATTATAAAAACTGAGTATCCATTTTAGCCTCTTTAGAAAAAAAATCTTGACTTTGTCACTGACTGAAATGTTTGTAACTGAGATTTATCCTTAGTGAAAAAATGTATGATACGTAATTTTTTCACTGTATTGAATTTATATGATGGCCAATTAAATGGGTCAATTGGATTAGTGTGCAGCAGTTTTGTGAATGATTCTGAGAGTAAACTATATTATGGCAATAAAATACATTGAATTGTGAAAATTATTATTTCTACATGCTCCTAAATTTTGGATATGTGACTTTCGCTGTTGCGAATATCTTAAATTAACAGTTAGTTATTACTATGAGTAATGTGGTAAGTGTGAGTTGTGAATGTCAGTAATAACTGTTAGTTAATACTATCAGTAAAGTCAGCCGTAAATGTGAGATGTTAATTGGAATTTGCATATATTAATTTGACATGGTTGGTTATTATCTGTTAGTTAAAATTCGGGAGTTTTAATTTTATTAGTTAGTGGGGAAAATGTGAGGGAAATATGGGAAAAACATGAGCATGATTATAGGATTTGTACGAGCAATTAAAGGATTAGTTGTGAGATAAACATTTCTTAATTTTAGAAATGTAAAATTGTAATAAAATAGTATTCGAACTTTTCACAATTTGAAAAGCTCTTTATCTAAAATTCTCTCTGCAATACATATAGACAGATATAGATGTCTTTTTTTTTTGGTGGTTGAATGTCATATTCGCGAACTATCTGCAGAAAAAAATAAATTTGTAGACTAAACTAATTTTGTTATACCAACTCTGTTATTCTTATTATTGTATTAATTGTTATGCTATTTCTCTCATTTTGTTAGGTCTACATTAATGCAAGTTTAATTCCTATTATGTCTTATGTCCCAGAAAATACATATTATCCTATTTAGGTGGATACGTCCAACTAATAATCAAATTGATGCTAAAAATTTAGAATGAATAAGTTGCTTTTGCATAATGGTTGGAAAGTTTTCTTGAGACTTTATGAATGAGGTGTCTTGCGGTTGCCAAAAGAATTTGTAGCATATTTTTGTATTGGAAATGGAGTAAAAACTTGCTATGGGTTACTTTTCTGTATTTTAATTTCATCGTAAAGGGTAATTTATTGTTCAACCTAATTTCATTCTGATTTTATCTAACTAATAAATTAACGTATGAAAATAGATAATTTATGGAGGAAAGCCATAAGTAGCTGGTGCTTTATTGAAATATTGATTTATTTTTATTTTATCCAATAAATAAATTTGTTTATGAAAAATGGGTACTCTATTCTCATAATGGAGGAAAGCCATAAAGCTAGTGTTTTATTGGAAAACAGATTTAATTTTATTTTATCCGATAAATAAAATTTTTATATGCAAAAATGGGTACTGTGTTTTTATAACGGAGGAACGTGATAAAGAGGTAGTATTTTATTGAAAAATGGGTTTATTTTTAGTTTAGCCGATAAATAAATTTTTTAATGACAAAATGGGTACTTTGTTCTTATAATGGAGAAAAGTTATAAAGAACTAGTGTTTTATTGGAAAACGGATTTCATTTTAGTTTAGTCGATAAATAAATTTTGTTTATGTAAAAATCGGTACTGTATTCTTATAATGGAGGAAAGTGCTAAAGAGTTAGTATTTTATTAAAAAATGGGTTTATTTTAAGTTTAGGCGATAAATAAATTTTTGTGAGAAAATGGGTACTTTATTCTTATAATGGAGAAGTGTCATAAAGAACTAGTGTTTTATGAGAAAACAGGTTTATTTTTATTTTATCCGATAAATAAAATTTTTGATGAGGAAAATGGGTACTGTGCTCTTATAATGGAGAAAAGTCATAAAGAGCTAGTGTTTTAACCTAAAATCGGTTTTATTTTATTTTATTTTATCCATTAATTTTTCTAGGGAAAAATGAGTACTCTGTTCTTATAATGGAGGAAAGGCATAAAGAGCTAGTATTTTATTGCATAAAAGGTTTATTTTTTTCATCCAATAAATAATTTTTTTAAGGGAAAACGGGTGTTAAAGAGGTGGTATTGGATGAAAAAATGATACTTTAGAATACCAATAGATAACAGTTAAAACACAATCACAGATTTGGTATTTTAAATAATGAAGAATCGGTTCCGTTTGCATTGCATATTTTTCGGGGTATTGTCAAAAACATCACTGTAGTCCTTCGAACGTGAAATACAAGTACTGTACATATCTGCTATTCCTTTCCCTTTTAGACCAATCCTTTTGACTTATGTGCTTTCTGATAAAAATTTTCAATTATTTTTTTAATTTGCAAAAAATAAATTAATTCTGTATAAATCGAAAAGATTACTATTTCAATTATTGGCACTTTGCTCATGCTTTGGAGGACTGGTAAGAAAGCCGTGAAGAGCTGGAATTTTTATTAATGAAAACTTTTTCCATAAATGGCCTGATTTTTATGACTTTCCTTTATTATATGTCAAACTACCAGTTTTTAACCTGCATTTTACATCTATTTATTTGGTACTTTAAACAATGTTATTCAGCTGTATCTTTCCTTTTCAGACAAACTATTTTCACTTGTGAATTTTGGTGCTCTGCGCAAAAAAAAATTTCGCTTACTTTTTTTTTTAAACTGCAACAGAAAAAATTTAATTATGTATAAATTTCAAAAATACTAATTTTTTCACATACGATCAAGTATTTATACAAGTATATTAACATTACTTACTAAGTAAGGTACTCAGTTTTAATCATTAATAAAACATTTTAGTGTTATTTTAAATAATAATAAAATATGGGCTTGGCATAAGTTTTTTAAGCATAATAGAGAATTTTTGCCATAAATTAGCATGTTTTTGTCATTAATCAAATTTACTATATTATAAGTAAAAATGATTATTTATGTATAAAAACATACTATTACTTCAAATAAACTTACTCCCTCAAAAGTATATTGAGGATAAAAATTGTAATTTATCTCTTTAAAAAGTATGTTTCGTAATACTTTCAATTCACGTTTTGGGCTGCAAAAATTACTAGTTTATTACGTTAACTTACTATTTTAGATGACAAACTTACGTCCTTATTTTTACGCATAATCCTATTCAAGTGGATAAGTCCAACAGGTAATCAAATGGTTGCTAAATTTATTATAATCTATTATAATAAGTTTTTTTACCATAACGATAGTCATGGGACCATTTTCCCGGATGCTTAAGCTGAACACTTGGTCACTAAATTTATATATGTATATAAATATCACTAAATTTATATATGTATATAAATATAATAAAGGTTTGAATCCTTTGGTTTACCTCCACTTTTTCTTCTTCCAAATTATTATCCCCCACGCGTGTGCGATAATCATTTATTATTTCTTAAAATTTCGGTACCTTCTTTATGCACATTTTTTGTCCAAGGTATTTGCAACATATTTCCAATCGTAATGGGTACATTTACAAATACATAAATGCCTCTGGTTTTAACATGCAAAAAGACTTCCTGTTTCAACTTGTACGGAAGTCAGTGTGCTTTTTGGCATTCGCAGACGATTCTGGTATATTTCCTCTCCACATGCTGTACAACAATTTAACGTCTCCGTCTTCCTACCATAGGCAGGTTCCCACCATAAAGGTAAAAAGGTAAGTGTGATGATGATGAACTTGAAGGTTGAAAATTCTTTGGCGTACAAATCCGCAATTGATGACATGTAGCTCAACTTTGCCTTTGGTTCCAAAAAATTTCCTTAACTTATGGTTCTTTTATTTGCATGCAACGAAGATGCTTATTCCTATCTATTCTTCATGTATGAACTTTATGCATGTAGTATTGAGGCTATTGTTTATGATTATAGAAATCAATGCTTTTGTAAGAAAGCCATTTATGTTCTTCGTTCTCTGTTTTACAGATGGTTAGCTGAGATGGCAGCAATATCATTCTACTGAAAGCCATTTTTACATTTTCTTCTCTGTTATACAAATGTTCCTTTTCTTTCGTGTAAAAAAAAAAATATTCAATGTAGAAGGTGAATAAATATATGTAATCCGTCGAAACTGGTATCTTCATTGTAAATGTGTATGAATTTATTCTTTTTAAATGGAATCTTTATAAATTTAAGAATATTATGTAATTTCATTTAAGAAGTAAGATTCTACCTTTGCTTCTTTATTCTTACTCTCATTGGTTGAACATTTACCGATGCAATTAGTATAGGATCTTTTAATTTTCATTGGAGAGACGCTACTGCTAGAAAGGAATAATTTATGCACTTAATTTTTTCCGCATCTTGCCAGTAAACGCATGAATAATTCCGAAGGCATGCTTTGTTTACCACTTGAAATGTCAATGATGCAAGCAATCCACAAAAGTTCTCTAGTTATACCACAAAATCATTGAACTTAATAAAATTTTCTACAAGAATCTCTAATATCAGATTTCTTTTTAGCTCTACTCTAAAAAATCTTGTTTAAAAAATTTTTAAACATAAAAAGAAAAAGGAACAGCAAATAATAACAATATTTAGGTCAGTATTTCAATTAATTAAGATAAATATAATGTTCATATCTAATATTCTTAGGATCAACATTTCTTCAATTTTAATGAGCCGGCATGAGTTGTGCTAAGCATCTTTTTTTTTATATATATTTTAAGATTTTTATCTTTTTCCTTTTTATGTTAAGCATCTTTTTACGTACATCTACATGTGAACTGTCATTAATCACTTACAATTTAGATGCTCTAAATTATATTTTCTACACAATAGGATGGGCTTTAGCTGTAATATTGGATTTTAGATGAATAATTATATAGTCTGATGAGAATTTTGAACCTTTTCAAATGGGTAATTTATTTTAATTTATCATAAGGATTTGGATACAATTGTGTCCAAGTTTAAAAATGAGAGTGCCCAAATTTATTATAAGGATTTGGATAGAGTATTATTTGAAATAATTATTGTAATATTTTTTGTGATGCGATGTATGTAAGATAAAAAAGTAGTTGAAAATATAAAAAAAGTGAATTAAGAAATGTGTTTATGATACAAGCGAAATATTATGTGAAATAATTCAACAATCCAAATACAAACAATTAATTCAACAATGTGTTTGGATTGTGTTTCACGTAATATTTCACTTGTGTGTTTCAATTGTTGAATTATTTCACATAGCTCTGTTTGGATTGTAAATTATTTGAGATATTTTTACTGTAGTACTTTTTGTGATGTGATGTCTGTGAGATAAAAAGGTGCGTTGAAAATTGTAATGATGATGTAAGCAAATAAATTTTGGCTAATAAATCTCTATCCAAACAAACACAATTTTTAATTCATCTTTTTATATTTTTAATTATCTTTTTATCTTACATATATCACATAATAAAAATATTTTAATAATTATTTTAAATAACACCCCGTCCAAACACCTAATTTTGTATCCTATTTGAATTTCTTCATGTGCTTTCCTTTGGAAAAAGAGGACGATGTAGATTACTATTGTTGGGCCCCACATGTTGCTGGCCAGCTCGTTCCGTCCCCACGCGGTGCATTTATTGCGGTGATAATGCAACTTTTCTTAGAGACAGCCTGATGGAAAAGCTTGCAACTGATATGTGTGATTCCATGACAACTGTAAGAAGTCTTTTGGAGTTTCATAGCGGTGAATCAGTGAGTTAGAGAGCGCGTAGAAACCAATAGATGCATTTCTTCGTTCCTTGTTTGGATTGGTCATTTTTTCAAAAATAAAATTTTCAAATATAATACTATAATAACATATAATAGTTTAAAAAAGCATTTCATCCATATAATATATTAGATAATTCAAAAAAATTTTATAGTAAAAAATTTTTAAATACATTGCTATAATAAAATTTTTCAAAAACACCTTAAAAAACAACTAATCCAATTTCTTTTTGCTTTAGCAAGATTTATATAATGATCGGAGTAACACACAACTAAATAATATTAATATAAATAAACATACAAATAATGGAAGAAAAAATTAGAAATTCACATATGTTGACACTTTAATCTAGGATCTCTTGTAGCTGCTCCTTTAATTCTAATCACTAAATCAATATCTCATGGCATAGTGGTCAAGATAATTATGTAGCTTCGCAGTGAAGGACCAAAAGGATTAAGCTAATTTATCTTGTTCCAAAATCAAATCTAAAGTTGGATGAAGTGTTATGAACTGGGAAATCTTTGCCAAATTCTGTGCGTAAAAGCGTATTGACATGACCAAAACACTACAAATTCAATTAGGCAAATGGAGAATTAACAGGAACTAATAAAGAATCCATCAAGTTGCTGGGCCATTAGTATTACTGCACGTAGCCTCTCATCGTCTTGTTTGGTTTTAACGGTTGGAACAATTACTTCCTTCTTCATTTAACATGGCTTCTCTTTTGTTAAAAATTATTAGACGTTGTTCGGATTGTAGTTAGTTTATATTTGAAAAAATTTTACATTTTTCTACCGCACATACATCATATCAATATAGTATATTTTTCTATAAAAATTTCAAAAAATATCAATCCAAATGAAACAATTTTGATTGATTGAAATCAAACTACCCAGTTTTGGAGCCCTTAAACTCAAAAGGCGCCCATGATTTAATAGCTCTTTCGTGCTATAACATGGTTTTAACATACCCTACTATACAGGAGTTGATCTTTTGAGGCCCTTGAACCCAAAAGCTTCACAACGAATTTCATACGTATGTGTATTTGTCTTTGGATGAAGGTCCATGGCACAATCAAAGGAAGAAAAATTCAAATTGGGAATGTTATAGGCACCATATTACGAAACGGCTAAATGCAGAGATTTTGAAGTTGAGCAAGAAGACAAGGAGCAAGATCTTGGAATTGATATTAGTAAATTTATTGCTGAACAAGATGCATCTTCCAATGTTGATACTTAATAAGTAAGTCACGTGAACTCGATCTTTTAGAATACTTGATATTGCTTTAATCAAATGATTGTTGATGCCTAGCTTTAGTTGCGTCCCTTGAGATTGATGATGATTGAAAATGCGATTATTGTTTAGTACCAGTTGCTAAACAATGTGCGATAGCAACATCCTGTGCTTTCATTGAACCTTTATGTAAAGGCCTGACATGACCCCTTTCAAGTTTTATGTGGGCAACGTTATATAGTATAATGGAGGATTATCTTGTGATCGTTTGAGAATGTATGGCACTGGTTTCGCGTGCCAGTTTCAGTCTTAATCCTTGGTATTCATTGCTGCTTTCTTAATTCTAACAATCTATATATGTTCAATTGTACCATGTTGATGTTGGCAACTTCATTAATTGTTTACTCAATATTTTGGTATCAACGAACTACTTTCCCATTCATAGCTGCGAATGTTATGAATTGTTGATTGTTTCACTACTTTTGTCTTCTGCCGGAGAGAATAGTTCTTGTTTAAGGTTATGATTGTTGTGCTTTCTAGTTACACGGAAAGCAGTAACATGAGTTCTATGTATTTATTCTAGATATGGTTGTCTTTTGTGTATCCAATTCTTCCATTGCTTCTGCTTATTTGTTGGTCGCTAATGCTTGCCATCTTATTTTTGCTGCAGATGTTCCATTTGATGCCCAGCCCTCATGGTAGCTTTTATGCAATGTTTTAAAAACCGGACCGTTAATTGAACCGGTGAAGTGAAAGAGTCGAGGTTCAACCGGTCGGACCGGTTCAACCTCGGTTCAATGAATTTTTTTAAAAATAATTTATATAAATATATATATGTACAAAATAAGACATGTAATGGACTAATTTAATATTTTATATGATGAAAAGTTTACTATTTTTTAATAACTTGGATTTTTAAAAATAAACTTTTTAAATTATAAGTTAAAACAAATAAATTTCATCTCAATTTCAATTATATCTAAATCCAACCCCAAAATATCACAATATTTTGAAATTATACAAAATTCATGTCTCTGAGAATTTAGATATTATGAATTTAAATTTTAATTTACGTTTTGGATTTAGAGATTGCAATTTAAAAAAGAAAATTTGGAGTTCAAAGGAAATCAAGAAAATCGAAAATAGAAATGTAAACTTGATAAGAAACAAAAAATAAGATAAAAGTGAGTGGTTGTGGCATTAAATAATTTGAGTTAAAAAAAATTCTTTTTTAACTTTTTTCAATTTAATGGACAAAAACAAAATTAAAAGATGGAAGAAAACATCAATAAATTAAAAATAAAGAGGTTTGATTAAAAAGGGAGTGACAAAAGAAAAGATGATAGAGAGAGAGAGAGTTGAAAATTAAAAAGAAAGAGCTATGAGGAGATGAGATTTTGTAAGAAAAATGGAAAAAAGAAATATGAGTGTTTGTTTTATATAAATAAGTTATCAAAAAAAACTAATAAGATGTGATGGTGCAACGGTTAATACATTGGTCTTTTATTACAAAGGTCTTGGGTTCGAATCTTGATTGCTGCATTTTGCAAAACTTAAAAAAAAAAAAAAAAAAAAAAAGGGAAAGCTGAAAACCGGAAAATCGCCGGTTCAATCCGGTTCGCGGTTCAACCGATCGAACCGGCCGGTCCGGTCCGGTTTTCAAAACATTGCTTTTATGTGTTGAATGATATTTTGCGGTTGAATTACATGTGATGCAGTACCTGTCCATTTGTTATATCATTGGAGTTGAATCCTGCCCAAGTGCCATAAAGCAAATTAGTTTCAGCTTTGAATTCTAGCATTTTCGGGATGTTCAGTAATTGTTTATCTTTTCTCAGTGAGTCGTTGAAGGATTAGAATGTGCTTTATTGATGATTGGTGGATGGTTGAGTTGTTATTTGACCTGTTTTAATGCTACTTTCATTTTCCCAAGAATTTTCAAATGAATTGGACAAGGATATTTGAACTAATTGGTTGAGAATTGTATCTCTCTCATCAAAATTTCAGTTTAATTAAGGCGTGATTGGATCTTTTATAAAACTAGAAATATGTTTGGTACAACTAATGCTAAATCAAGTAATAATACTTAAGATAGAGAAAAACCATATATTGGTATACCATTTTTTCATGCTATAACCAATTTGGACTAAAATTGTTGTTTCGGCCTCTTAGTTTGGATCAAAGTTATATTCACTATCCAGTTTGAAAATCCTTACTTTTATAAAATAATAATAAGTTCATCCAAATAATTTAAACAATTAGTGCGTGTGTGTATTTGTGAAAGTATATTAGTATATATTTTAATGTATAAAAATAATGTATCAGAGAATTTATGTATCAAAATATATTAATTAATATATTAGGTCATATTTGGATAATGGATTTGAGATGATCCAACTCAAAATTAACCCACTCTAAAATTGGACGAGTTGAATATAACCTATTTAAATGAAGATCCAATATCAACCGGTCCAACTGCCAGTATAGCAGAGATATTCATATAAGATATGCCACCATCCAATGCAAAAATGCTACTAGTCGGCTATCTGATCCCAAATAATATTCAGAAAAATTACAAGGAAAATACGAAGAAGAAAGCAAGACAAAAATCTAGAGACAAGAGGGTTCAAACGGGGTTCAATAATTCTCTATCCATACAAGTGTAGTGAAAGGGAGAAATTTTTGTGTGAATGAGACAGTATATATATATATATATATATATTTGGTAATATATCTAATCATATTCCTTTGCAGGCTTTAAGCTATAGCCAATCGAAAGCGGTGCTATATTGGCACTTAACCTCTACTCTCTCTAGCAAATAGTACTGCTACTGCTACCAGACTTTTTTTAAGATTGTCCTTTCTGGCTTGTCGTGCGTACCAGGCGCAACGAGCCAGTTTGCATTTCGAACAAAGAGCACTAGGCGCGACGACTAGCCGGCAATGTTTTAAAAATCGGACCATTAATTGAACCGGTGACGTGAAAGGGTCGAGATTCAACCGGTCGGATCGGTTTAACCTTGGTTCAATGAATTTAAAAAAAATAATTTATATAAATATTTATGCACAAAATAAGACATGTAATGGACTAATTTAATACATTATATGATGAAAAGTTTACTATTTTTGAATAACTTGATTTTTTAAAAATAAAAAATTTAAATTATAAGTTAAAACAAATAAATTTCATTTCAATTTCAATTATATCTACCAAAAAAATCTTAGATCTAACCCAAAAATATCATAATATTTTAAAATTATACAAAATTCATGTCTATGAGAATTTAGATTTTGTGAACTTAAATTTTAATTTACGTTTTGGGATTTAGAGATTGCAATTTAAAAAAGGAATTTTGGAGTTCGAAAGAAGTCAAGAGAATCGAAAATAGAAATGCAAACTTGATAAGAAATAAAAAATGAGATAAAAGTGAGTGGTTGTGGCATTAAATAATTTGGGTTAAAGAAAAATAATTCTTTTTTAACCTTTTTCAATTTAATGGACAAAAATAAAATTAAAAGATGGAAGAAAACATCAATAAATTAAAAATAAAGTGGTTTGATTAAAAAGAGAGTGACAAAAAAAAAGAGGAGAGAGTGAGAGAGAGAGTGTGTGTGTGTGTGTGTTGGAGATTAAAAAGAAAGAGCCATGAGAGAATTAGATTTTGTAAAAAAAATGACAAAAAGAAATATGAGTTTTTGTTTTATATAAATAAGTTATCAAAAAAAACTAATAAGATGTGATGGTGCAATGGTTACTACATTGGTCTTTTATTACAAAGGTCTTGAGTTCGAATCTTGATAGTTGCATTTTGCAAAACATAAAAAAAAAAAAAAAAAAATCTCGAAAATCGGAAACCGCCGGTTCAATCCGGTCTGGTGGTTTCCACGGTTTTAACCGGTTTTCTAACCTGGTCAACTATAGCATAGAACCGGACCGGAGCCATGGCCGGTTCGCAGTCCAACCGGTTGAACCGGCCGGTCCAATTTTTTTCAAAACACTGCTAGCCGGTAGTTTCGGGGGAAAAAAAAAAATCCAGCCACGCACAATGGCCATAGAACAAGAACACCTATTTTAGACAATCATATTTGACAGATTTTCCTCATAACATCGACATTCTAAGCAATTCGCCCTTCATTTACTTCAAAACAAGTATAAATATATATTTTAGGAAAAATAGGAGTGACAACTAAAAAGGTCTTGAAAGAAAACAAAGAATAAAGTTAGAATAAGACGGCAAATTGATATGCATACAACCATGTTTAAGGGAGAACTGTTAGCGAGACTTGAACAAGAGTATCCAATGTTTCTGCTGCCCATATTATTATGTAGTGTCATAAAATTCAAGAATAGATAACTAGACTATACCACTCTGAAACACTAATTTTGCAGTCTAACCGGGGGATTGCCGTAGGGTTACTATGGTTGTGTATAGTTATTATGCTTCTTCCAATGTTTGATATATTTTCATGTACACAATTGTATTTATATATTAAATTGGTCTACATGAATAAAATTATACATATAATAAAGATATATTTGTGCGTATACTAAATTATGTAAGAAATCCAATAGCTTGTAAAATTGCTCCAGTCCACTTAATGGCTAGGAACTAAGGATAAATGTAATGAGGATGGAATCAAAACGCATTATTAACCATATTGTATAAGAGCAAATGGCCCCTCCACGTCAGCTTTGGTCATCCGCCCAATTGGCTCAAGGGTGGAGTTTGCCAAAATATGGTCATCCTCCATATGCAGTGCACATGCATATTGTTTTTAGGTACAATTCTTATGTGGCTTTGAACTCCAAAAAAAAAAAAAGTATAAAAAGCTTTTTTTTTCGTGTGTCTTAGGAATCAAAAGAAATTAGTATGTCTATATAAAAAGCAAAAAAGAGGAATAATGCTTCAAGAGGCCCGAGGCAAAAGCCTCGTTTCATTCATTTCCATCCTCCCTTTCCATCCCTTATTCATTAGCATCTTCACCTACGTTTTTTCACTCGTCAAATGTCACCACCAAGTCACCGCTCAACCTCCTCCATGCCTTTCCATTTTTCTCTCTCTGAAAACACAGATGAGTAACGTTCAGCAGCCAACATTCAACGATCAAGGAAGATTACCAAAAGGATGGCCATTGTTTTGCTCTCCTCCTATGTCCTTTTTTTTTTCAATTTTTTTCACTATCCATACTTTATCTATTGTTATTGAATATTTCTATTTTGGCAATTTTTTTGGTTGTAGATACTTTTAGATTCTTGCCTCCAAATCTCCAGCCTCGCAGGTAAGTATATCAAGGAATTAATGTCTTCATTGTTTTATTTTATATATATTTTAACCTCTGTCCTTTTTTATTTTGATAAATTAATTTTTTATTTTTAATCTTTTTTTCCTTCAGTTTGCGATAGTTCTAGATTAGTTATAGCTTTTATTTTTACCTTGTAATATGAATTTTGGATAGGATGGCTAGTAGATTGTTTACTTAAAATAGAAATTGAAGGCTCTTTGCCTAGATAATGTGTAAAATTTTGAACATTCATGAAATGTTAGTTGAAGACAAACTTGTTTTTGCGCATGAATTTAGCAATCCTTATAGAACATGTTTTGTTTGTTTTTGTTATCGGGAATGTTTGTTGATTTGCAGCATTGATGAATGGAAAGAGTTGCAATGGATATGTTGTTTGGTGGAATTTTGATGAAGAATATTTTTTTTTTGGGAGCAACTTGTTAAACTGTTCTGTACTTTTGGTGATTTGGGAATTCTAGATTATGACGCTTTAGTGTGTGTTTCCTGCTGCAAATCCAATGGTGAGTGTCTCAAGAATTGAATATGTGATTTGCCATGGAGAGAATTTTGCCAATTTGATCCCTGAACATTTTCACTGAAACAAATTTCATCCTTAATAAATTATTTTATGAATTTAGCCCTTGAATAAGTTTTATATTTCCAATATAGGACTTTTCACTATATTTTACTCAATTTGCGTGGATCTACAGAGGTCACATTAGTCTAATTTTCTGCAATTAATCGATGAACACCCCATCCGTGCGAGCGGGATTAGGAGAAGAATTATGGCTTCCGTAAAATTGCAATGGAGGCCAGAATCGAACCAAGAACATATGTTGAATTATGTCGAAACAAGACATTCACATATTGCACTCTCTAATTTAGGGTCCTGGCTCCTCCACTGTTCACGTCTTGCAGTTGAAAATAATACCCTTAAAGTCACTAGTTGCTTAGGGAACGGCTTCAATTTTTTCATAGGTTGGAACAATTTTGATTGTTCAATGCATGGAGCTTTATATGCCACCCAACTGAACTTATAGGATAGGGACCACAGTTGGGCAAAAAGGGGTCAAATCTTATCAAAATTCAACCCACAGTTTTCCACTAAAACCCTTTTTTCATGATAATAGAATTTATTACCTAGTTAATTAGCCAATAATTAATCCAAAACCAGATTTTTTTTAGCTGAAAGTATTAAGAATTTAAGTCGTTCTTTTCCTTGTTTGGCTGCTTCTAGTCCCAATAAAATTTCTTGGAAATTTTTAGCTAGAGCGGCAGCTCTTCTCTCTTAAGTCTACCATAGAATTTTTCAGAAACATGAGAAGTTTAAATCGTAGAGATACCTAATTTGTTTGGGTTTTTTTTTCTGCAAATAGAGAAGGGAGAAAAGAAAAGATCGTGGGTGTGGGGGTGGTGGCGGCAAGGTGGTGGCGAGAGTGATGAGTAATGGTGTATTTTTTTTTGTATATTTGAAATTATTTTTGATATATTGTATGGATATAGTGTTTTTGAAGTTATTTTTATTTATGTATTGCTGTAGCATTGTATATGAAAAAATTATTTTTCAAAAATTGAGGAATCCAAACAGAGCCTGTTGCTTGAAAAACAAATTGAAATTGGATAAAGCTGTGTACGAAGACAGTTGTATTTCTACTCAAACGGTATCAAAACATTACATGAGAATAAGCAAAAGCAACTCACTAAAATGTAGCAGTGCACAGAAGCGAGTTCATATAACAAAAGCACTACCAATTCAATTAAGCAAATAGAGGATCCACTAGGAAGTCATCAAGAATCCATCAAATGCTTGAGCAATTTTACTCCACCAGCCCCTCTTTGCCTTTGTTTGATTTAAGACTTGGGAACAATTACTTCTGTATTTATTGAAGATGGATTCTCTTCGGACAAAAATTTTGTCATGTCACTACAATAAGTCATGATTAGTTCGTGCAACATAAAGATTCCACATCATAAATGACATTTCTTTTTTCTAAGCTGGAAGAAGTTTCAGACTTTAGAGGAAATGCATTCACGTTTCATGCTATGGCATTCCATATTATATATGACCTAATTCTTTGAAGGCCTTAAATCTAAAAGCCTGACATGATTTAATAGGTTTATCAACCTAATATCAGCTCCACAACACTAACATTGGATGTAACCGGAGTTGTAGGCTAGAGTAAAACCTAATTCAAGTAGTAAGTAATATGTTATACGTGCAAATGATTTACATAAAAGGAGATAGATGGGATTTAAGAAGAGAGGAGAGAAAAGAAGAATTTGAATCCAAAACCTGTATTTTATGAGATCTACTAAACAAGGACCTCCTCGTCAACTTTAAAAGACAAGACAGTTAATGCTTCTCTTTTCTTTTTATTTTCATCATCCTTGATTTTTCACTACTTTAGCCAAAAGAAGTTTAGGAGAAGTTTTAGTTTTTCCATTAACATCAGTAATTTGATGTGAGAGGGAGAAAAGCACATCATGGTAATTTTGTTTTCTTACAAGACAGTTGTGAATGGTGTAAAATGTTAACTCAGCAGCATTATGACAAAAAATCACACCAATAAAAGAAAAAGGACTCAACCCAAATGTAGCAATCCGGTAAAAAAAAAAAACTACTATAACTATAATTACGCAATGAGAGGATCACTTGAAGGTGGGAGTTGATCAACTGCTTCATTTTCTGCAAAAAAATTATATATATATATATATTAGGAAAAATAGGAGTGACAACTAAAAATGTTTTGAGAAAAAACAGAGAATAAAGAAAGAGTAAAATGACAAATTGATATGCATACAAACATGTCTAAGGGAGAACTTAAAACACACTTGGGCAAGAGAATCCTATGTTTTTTCTCCCCATATTAGTACGTAGTCTCATAAAATTCGAGAATAGATAACTAGAAAATGATTTTTGTGTTTGGCTTGAAGAGTTACGTGTTCTCATTCTATCGATTTTGTTGTTCAGATGGAACTGGGGAACTCAATCAGGCTGGAGTTGATCACTATAACACACTGATTAACACTTTACTAGCCAACGGTACTGCTAATTTATATGCTTTAATGTCTTTCAAGACACAAGATGTCTGATTCCCAGCTTTCCTGTAATAAACTCGAGAACTGGCTGTCATGTTGCAGGAATCGAACCATATGTGACAATCTACCATTGGGATCTTCCTCAAGCACTCCAAGATAAATATAATGGATGGCTCAGCCCTCAAATTATGTAAGCATTAATGCTCAGCTCAACTATGTCCATTAATCTGTTTCCATTAGATTAGGTCTTTCTCTTGCAACAGTTACAAGTGTAATATCTGACTATACATAGTTATTTGCAGCAATGACTATACCACTTTGAAACACTAACTTTGTAGTTCAATGGGGGATTGGGGTAGGATTAATCTGATTGTATGGTTATTTTATTTCTTTCAATGTTTGATGTATATTTATATACAGGAATTGGTCTACACGCATAAATTTATACGTATAAAAAGTTATGTGTGTGTATTAAATTATGTAAGAAATCCAATAACTTTCCAAGTGAAAAAAGATCCTAACTCTACCTAGCCCTAGTCGACTTGGTGGCTAGGAACTAGTGATAATGTAATTGAGAATGAATCAAAGTGCATTATCACTCAACAAACATGTCATGTCATTTGTACTAGAAATTAAAGTAAATAGTCTTGATTGAATTAACGCGAGTTCTTATTGTTGATTTTGATATCAATAAGACTTGGAGGGAACCTGATCCTTCTCTATCTAAACAGATTTAAGTTTAATCCAAGATATTCGATTAAATAGGGATGTTAATCTAAAACAATTAAATGGAAAGAACAAATAGTTTAAGCAGTTGATAGGCACTTTTTATGCCATGGAACATTTTGTCACATTATATGACGATAATACATACTAATCCATTAAATTCAATTTGTGACAGATTATGTCAACCCATTTCCTCAGATGAGGAAATAGGCAAAATCTTTTGATTTTACCTTACAGGATGGAACACAATGCATTCAAATATGATCTTACTTCCTCTTCCCCAAATTCGTTAACTGGTCATGAAAAAGAATTGCATTAAATGATGTCTTAGATAAACAAAAACAAATATTTGGAAGATAAAATTAAAAAGCATTTGACAGAGCAAATACTACGATCCTGTTTCTTCCGAAGAGGGAAAAAAGTTTAAAAAACACAATAGTCATTAAAAACACAAAAGAAATATTGAATGATGTTGGTGAAGCTTATCAAAATCGAGAATTGAACTAGATGCTAAGAAAAAGGGAATTTCAAGAACCATAAATTGAATATTAAAAAGAAAAAAATTGGAGAATGAAAAAGTAAGGAGAAAAAAAATACCTGTAGATATTAACCGAAGGCACGTGGCTTATTTTATCATAATCTTCTCCTTGTTGACCATTCACTCTCGTAACTCTGTTGTTGAATTCTTCAGGCATTTGCACAAGATATATCTCTTTTAGGGTGGTTACATATCTCAACCCATCTGGAATCATTTCCAATTTTTGACAATCCACAATCCGTAAACTTGAGAGCTCAGGCATGGCCCCTTCTTCCACTTTCCAGTGCTTCAAGTTGCCCAAACCATCAAGCCCGAGACGTTTTAGTTTGGGAAATCCCATCAAGTGGCAGATCATTTCTTGGCCCAGAAAAGAATTTGGCCCAAGTTCTAGTATTCTTAGGTTAGGAAGCTTCTCGAGTGTTGCCATTGGGTCTTCCTCAATATTAGTATCATACAACAGTAATTGAGTAAGTCCTGCTGGGTTAGGAACCGTATGGGATTGGTAGTCCGGTAACTTCTCGCATAAACTGTCGTTAATCTCTAATTCATGAATATTCCTACTAAACAACACCCTTGAAAGAACATCCAAAGACTTGTTGTTGTCATTCGAATTGTTGGAGTTGGTCCAGCCAAAATCACAGTCACTGATTGTGAGCGAGCTAATGCACAAGCAGTCCGAGTTTGATATATGATTGATGATGTGTTCCAGGTCCTCAAGATTTGTATGCACTATTGCTTTGAAAGCTCTGAGATTCAACAATTTGCATACATCTTCAGGATAGCAAATTTTGTTATCGAATGATTCAAGTATCTCCAGCTGCTTGCTCAACCGCAACTTAGGGTGAGGGCCCCACTTAGGCTGAGGGGCCATCCACCAATCCGGAAGATAAAGATACCTCAAACGTTCCAATTTCCATAGCACGTTCGGTATTCTACAATCATAACTACCAGATAAATCAAGAGTTTCCAAGTACTTTAAATTGCCCAAGGAATATGGCAAGTTTATGCCCTGACCCCTCAATCTTAAACATCTCAAATGGATAAACTTACCGACATATCCTAGAGGTGATTTGAGATAACAACTTTGGGAGGCCATATGGAAGGATAAAATTGCCAAAAATCTGAGCATCTTCAAATTCTTGACTTGGGACATTATTCTCACCCCTGGATTAGAATATTCCCATTCAGCTACCAACGAATCACACAAGAATGAGCGAAGATGCTTAGTTTGTTCTTTTGGCGGAAAGTTGTATTGAGAGATATCCTCTGGAAGCAAATGAAGGACTAAACCATATTGTGCTTCAGCTGCAGGAGGAGAATCTCGTGAAGTACTTCGATCGACCAGCTTATATAAATTCTCCTCTTTTGCCTTGGCTAAGCACAGATCTCTCATCAGATCATGAAGCCAACATGACTCCAACTTTGTTACTGCATGCTTCCCCTCCTCATATGCTTTAATTTCAACCATGCATCTTATTGCTAATTCTTTCAAGTAACGCTCTGCAACATCCATCATTGTTTCTTGCTCCCTTCTATCATTCTCAAATATCATACCTTCTCCTATCCACATCCGATATAAACTCTCTGCTCCAATTATAGAATCTTCCCTGAATTTACCCAAGTAAAGAAAGCATGGTTTTAGTTGCCAAGGAGGTAAGTAACTGTAAGCTAAAAAATCTTTGGCACCTCTCCTTCTTTTCCAATTTTTTATCCCTTATCCAGATAGGATTTGATATTCTCATGCACTTCATTCCATTCTTTGAGGGTTTTTTTAGTTCTAAAATTCCCTAGAACCACCACGGCCAATGGAAGACCCCCACAGTTTTTTCAACATTTTCTTTCCTAACTCTTCCATCTTGTCCAAATCTTCACAACCTGTGTGGCATTAACCAGATTAAATTAATATCAACTACGACGCATCTATCATTGATAGGCATCATGTTATCATTCAACAACTATACGAAAACCTTGATAGTCTGTTAACTGGTAAGTCTCCCAATACAAAGGCTTGAGACCTATCAATAGTCTTGGGAAAAGGATATCTTAAGGCGCATTTTAGTTTTTTTTTTTAATCTACTGGATTGTATGAATCTGAAATTAAAAACTTTAAAAAAAAAGATCAAGTTGTTTAAGTAAATGGTGACAATTCAAAAGGGGAATATGTTTACCTGCACCATTACTCTCCCACAATGATTTCTTTCGTAGCAACTCCCAACTTTCTTCGGCGGTCAAACAACGCAGTTGATGGTGATAACCATTTGGATCAACATGTGCTGCCACATCTCTATTACGAGTTGTGAGCAAAATTTTGGATCCATGCTCCGAAACTGGGATTGCGTCTTTTAGACAATCCCAAGTTTCCGTTGACCAAATGTCATCGACGACTATCAAACATCTCCTAGCTCGCAAGTGCTGTTGAAGCAGCCTTTCTAGCTCATCTTCTTTGCTCGTCACAATCACATTTCTTTGATCAGGAATAAGCTTGAGCAAAATGCCTTGCAAGAGATCGTTTGGTTGCCATTGTTGTGACACACAAACCCATGCAAAACCTTCAAAATAATCCTTCAATCTTTCATGGTGATATATCTTTCTAGCAAGAGTGGTTTTGCCTATGCCTCCCATGCCGAAAATCGAAGCCACACTTATTTTGCGCTCTGTACTTTCATCCTCATTCAGCAAATATTTAACTAGCACCTGAACGTCATTAGGTAGTTCAACCACATCCTCCTCAGCCACAAAGGAGCGAGTCCGCCTTAATTGTTGCTGCCTGGATGGAGCACTCGACTCTCCTTCCTCCATTCTGGCCATTACATTTCCATACTCGCCAAAATTTTTGGTGAGATTAGAGATCCTAGTTCTAAGACTTTGAATCTCTAAGCCCAAACCGTGGCGGGTATAACCCTCTGTGGCGATGCAAGCAATCCTCTTTAGAGTACTTGTAAAGCCTCCATTTCTTGAAATTGAAAGCCTCAAAGCATAATCTTCAACCAAATCACTTGCTTCATAAGCGACCGCTCTAAATTTCGGAACGCACTGTTGTATAGTGTCCCTTGCATTCTGTTTCGTATCTGCATATCTTAAGAACATTTGTATCCATTCGAGATCGTCACGAAGGAGTCTAACTTGGTCGCTAACGCCTTGTAGAAAGTTTCCTTCCTCAATAAGCAATTTACCTATATTTTCTACTGCAGAGGACAGGATTGAGGATAGGATTGCTTCGGCCATTTTGGATGAGATTGATGTATATTTTCTGTAATGGGTGGAATTCACTAGCACAAAATGATGGTTTTACTCTTACATAGCAAAAGCTTAACAGGATTGGTGTTGTTAAGAGTGTTTTCTGCTGATGGCAGTTATTCGAAACTGATTTATGTGAAGACAAGGACATGTTATCTACTTGTGCTTTATTTTATTCCTCCTCTACCAAAGAGAGACAAATTTTGCCTTTTTAATTCCACCTCTACAAAAAAATTCCTCGTCTACGAGAAGGGAACAAGCAAAGAAAAATTCTTTGGCTTTGCATATAAACAACTTTTGCTATATTCTATTCCCCCTCCGCAATAAGGTAACAAACAAAAGAAAAATTCTTTGGCTTTGCGTATGAACATTATCTCGCATTATTGCTAGTCCAATGCAAAAATTAAAAAAAAAAGTCAAATTAAAACTAAAATCTACAATCAACTCTAGCTCTTTGTATATCTTAAAAATTGTAAAATATTTAAGAATTAACAGCTAAAAATTTTCACGATAATAGACGAAAATTACAAAAATGGTATTGCTAAATGGTGCAAGAGGAAATAGAAAGATTATTTTGTGTGATATTATTGTTGTGAAATATATCAAATGAAGGGAAAGAAAAGAATTAAAATATATCAAATGAAGGGAAAGAAAAGAATTAAAATAAAAAATAAGGTCATTTTCTCAACCTATTTATACTTTACTTTCATAATCGTTGTGTTTTGTAAAGCTAATCATAATACATTAAAACCCTAATTGTTTTTCCGATTAGTCCACCTAAATTGGGTCTTAGATTTTAATCCATCATCTGAATTTGAATTCAATTGTTGCTAGGCACATACTCCCCAGCTCGAGCTCCTTGCCAAGTTCAAGTTTTTTAGAAAGGATAGTTCATGTCCAAGTAAAATTTAAAGTTCATTTGATTTCAATTTTTCTTAAAAATTTTTTTACGTTTTCTATGATTATATTTTCCAATCGCCTTTTCACTTTCATATACATCAAATTGTTGAAGTACAAATTTTTATAAAAACTCCAAAAAAAATAGTAATTCAAACACGCTCATTCGCCTAAAGGACACTACTTGGCCAATGGTTCCACAGCGGTGGAAGTTAATTTCTATATGGATTCTTGAGGCACTCATGAAAATAATTTGATCCCTAAGCACATTTCTTTTTGGTTATTATTTATTGATTAATCGTTAAGGTACAATGCATTCTCTTTTTGGCAACGTGAATTAAGGTCGCTTGACTTTCGTATAGTCGTCATTGTATTTTGGTTATTCATTTTTTTCCCATTACAAATTGGTAATCAAACTACCATAAAATTGCGCCTATTCCACCTAACTTAATCTATGGGTAAATGGTTTGGTCAATTGATGGTCTCACATTTAATTAAAGGATATTTACTTTAGTTACTTTAACTTTAAGAGTAAATCTTTCCTACACTGACAGTATATACACTATCATCGTTGGATTTATGACATGTGCGCAAAAATTAAATTTCAAATTCAAATTTTGTATAGTTATCATTCATCCAATGCTGATAGTGTATACACTGACACTCAACTCAGGATCTCTTGCACTCACAGTTATAAACTCTAATTGCTAAATCAAAAATCAACAATTCAAATATAATGACACTTCAACCCAGGATCTCTTGCACTCAGTTTTAAACTCTAATCGCTAAATCAATGTCTCATGGCATGGTGGCCAAGATAATGACTAATTATGTAGCTTTGCAGTGAAGGACCAAAAGTATTATAGTAATTTGTCTTGCTTTAAAATCAAATCCGAAGTTGGATAAAGTTTTGTAACATTATAATATCTATTCAAAAACGTTTCAAACCAAAACACGAGAATATAGCAATAACAACTAACTAAGTTTTTTTTTCCCCAAAATAATACTCTTTTCAAAAAATATTCCCAAAGTGATTCAATTCCAAAATTTATCTCCAATGATGCTTTTTTAAGTCTATTTTCCAAATTATCTTGTTTTGCAAAATATACCCAAACTAATCTAATTTCAAATTTTATTGCTTTTCGAATTTTTTATTTGCCATGGTGGAAAAAATAAAGCAGGCTCTACTTTCTTTTTCTAATCTTTTATTTGCCAAGGTGAAGAAAGAAGTACTTGTTCCAAGTGTTAAAATCAAACAAGACAATGAGAGCTTGTGTGCAGTAGTAGTGTTTTGATTATGTCAATTCACTTTGTGCACGGAATTTGGCAAAGATTTCTGAAGAGGTAAATTCTGACCTGCTGGAGTGGGTCCTCCGGATTGAGGGAAGTTCCTATCTCGGATGATTCACCGCGGTGAGGTCACCTGCTCAAGTTGTAGGAGGGACTAAAGTCCCCGGTGTAACTCCGAAGCTTAAATCAGTTCGGGAATGAAAGAGTAATGAGTATAAAGAAGGCTAATATGCCTTTACCAGAAATTTGGCCGTCGTCCTTTTCAGTAGAGGCGTTCCATATTTATAGGGGACAGATGGGAGAGAAGAACCACCATCATAGGTCCCTAGAGATCTGGTATGGTCAGTGCATCTGGTGGACTTGACCGGTCTTTATGACAAGACATGACGGGATGTTCGTCCGGTCCAGGCGGCGTGTCAGGGCAGCTTTCTGCCAGGCGTCAGAAGTGTCAGGGGTCACATCCAGCATTTGCACTGACATCGGAGATCTAGGGATCACTTCGGCTATAATGTTAACCGAGGTGATGAGATAGTGGGGCTTCAAGCCCACGGAGGACAGCCGGGGTGATTTCGGCCGAGGTTAGCCTTCGGGCTACCCCGGCCGAAAGGGCCATCCTCACTAAGCCCCCCAAGCTTCGGGAAGGGCGAGGTCGCCATCATCCGGGGTCAGATCTTTCCGAAGTTGACGAGCGTGTGGGGCACGGAATGCTGTAGTGACACGTCGATGCAGTGGGGATGGGACTGAGAAAGGAGTGAAAGGACGGCTGTCAGCTTTAACGTCGGGTCCGAAAATCGAGCGTCAGGTGAACAGTCTCCTCATTAATGAGGGGAGAGAAAGAGGACCTCAGGGGATCCCAAGGATCGCGCCCCTCCAGCTTCCCCCTGTTGCCTATAAATAGGGCTCCTTTTTATCGCTCCCTGCTTTATCGAAAATCAGAAATCACTCCAGAGCTTCGTCACTTCGTCTTTTCACTTCGGCAAGATCATCCCTAAATTTTCTTCAGCAGTCTTTTCACCTCACAGTTCCTAAGTAAGTTCACATCTTCTCCCTCTATTACAATGGCTAGAACAGCTCGGACGCACAAAGAGACAGTGAGGCCAGATTTCACCGAAGCAGAGAGGCCCGACCCCTCCAAGGAAGGGACTGGGTCCGATGGCGGAGGTGCGGAGGCAGGGAGGCTCGGCCCGTCCGAGGTAAGGACTACAGCCGACACCGGGGGAGGAGCTGAGGCATCCCACCGAACTGGGGCTGTGGAAGAAGAGGCCGAGGAGATCGAAGTGGACCCTGAGGTCTTGTACGATGATGACCTCGGGAATGAGGTCCCCAGGGACGAAGGTGTGCAGGAGCCTTCCACTCCCCCCAACGTGGCCACAATGAATTATGGCCATATGCCAGCCTTCCGCAGTGCTATGTCGCAAGCCTCTGTATCCGGGGTGATTCGTAAATACCCCTGGAGAAAGGACTACGGCATTTACATTCCACAGCCGGACCAATCCGCCGCGTTGCCACCAAAGGGAAGGGTGGCGATATATGTGGAGCAGTTGGAGGCCGGGCTCAGAGTGCCCACTACGAGGTTCCTTCGGGATTGCTTGAGGTACTGGGGGGTGAGGATCACTCAACTCACCCCGAACGCTATCCGCGTCTTAGTCGGCTTTCAGCTGCTCTGCCGACACCAGAAGGTCGAGCCCACCGTCAACCTCTTTCGCCGCTGCTATTCACTTAAGAATAGCGGGAGTGAAAAGGGTTGGTTTTACTTCGGGAACAAGGTCCCGAGGTTAGTATACGATGCCCCGAGCTCGATAAAGGAGTGGAAGAACAACTTCATGTTCGTCCCGGCTGAGGACTTCCCTAGAGGATTCTGGTGGAGGCCTCCCACCTCAGTCAAAGAGACTTCCCCAGGCAAATTAGAAGAACGCAACTTCCAAAAACTGGTGGGGTCGGGCCTCAAGATTAACTGTTGGGACTTCCCTGAGAACGTGCTCGTGGAGGGAGGGCTCAGTCGAGCCTTGATCAGCCCAGATCACCCTATTCTATTATCTTCTAGGCTCAAGATACCTTGTACTTTCCCATTGCCCTTCTTTATTTATTCTTTTTGAATTCTAACTGACTTTGTTTCCCTCTTTGTAGTGACAAAACTCTCCGACCTGATCACTTCGGGGGAGGTCGAGGTGGCGAAGAGGCCATCGAAGAAACGCAAGGACACTGCTGAGACCTCTTCCAGGACGGCCAAGAAGACTGCTTCGGCAGCAGGCACTCGCGAGCCCGCCGTGGTGATCGTAGGCGAGGGCTCGCACACCTCGGGCACACCTGGCAGATCCAAGACTTCCTCCATCCCGGTGGGGATTCCCTCCCAGGGAGTCACAGTGGTCACTCCGCCTCGGGGGCGAGGTCGTGGTACGACTATTCTCCAGGGTGATCCCCTCTCGGGGTCATCATTATTCAACCTCCACAACGTGCCCTCTGTCGCAGCCGGGGAAGACAAAAGGCACTCCGGGGTACAATTTTGCCCGGAGTGGGAGGTCAATGTGAATGACCGATGCAAAAATCCCCAGGTGGCGCACGAGCTCCTGGTGAACACAGTCCTTCCGCGGGATAACACTTACACCAGGAAGCTCAAGCCAGACGAGCTGATGCAGGGCGCCGCAGTTTCCTGGGCTTCTGCCACTGCGTTCCTTGCTGAGATGTATCAGCGCTTCGGGGACTTTGTAGAGACTTACGAGTCACCATCCGAGCTTCAGAAGAAAATTGCCGACCTGGAGGAGAAGCTGAAGGCCACTGAGCAGGAACGAGATAAAGCCGAGGCAGCGAGGGAGAGAGCCGTAGTCGCGAACAATTCTCTGATCACCGCGCTTGACGAGGAGAAAGAGAGAAGGGCTCAAGAAGCGCAATCGTCCAAGGAGGCCATCAACACAGCCGGGACCACGGCCGTGGAGGCGTTCCGCAAGTCAGAATCCTTCACCCGTGACCTCAGCGAGCTCAGCCGACCGAGTTTCATGTTTGGATACACCTCGGCTATCACCGAGGCAAGACCCTTCCTCTCCTCTGAGCAGCTAGAGTCCTTCCAGGGTACCCAACACTACAATGAGGATGCCAAGGAACTTTGTGACCGCATCGCCGAAGGCATTCAAACCGGGAAGAACCTAGCCGAAGTCCGGGCTGAGTTCAACAAGTGGCTTTTGGAATTTGAGCTGGATGATGATAGTGCTGAAGCGAGCCAAACCAGTAAGGGAGCTGAAGGAGGTCAGACCGGCGAAGGAGCTAAGGCGCAACAAGATGCCGAGACCGGGGGCGAGACCGCAGGGCAGAGTGCCAGGGTAGGGAGTGCTTAGAAGCACTCATTTTTGTAATAGATGGGCCGAGGTCATGAATGACTTTGGCTTCATGACCTCGGCCCCTCACTTTTGTTCTCTGAGCCGGGGTCATACACGACCTTGGCTTTTCTTATATCTTTTTGCTAATTCAAGCTTGGTTTTCTCTTGTTTTTCTTCCTTTGACTATTGTTTTTGTCCCCTTATTTTTCACTTAAGATAAAGGAGAATAAGTGAGGAATAACAATGGGATGAGATTCAACAATACATACCCCTTCAAGGGAAATACAATTTAAGATTCTCAGCGTGCCAAGTTCGGGGCACCCGCGAACCGTCTCGGTAAGCTAACTTACAATATCCATTTTGGCTGGACTCAACAACACGGTAGGGTCCCTCCCACTTGGGATTGAGTTTTCCCAGGGGCTCAGCTCGGCTAACCGAGTTCTTCCGGAGTACGAGGTCTCCCGGGCTGAACCTTAGGTGTTTGACCCGAGCGTTGTAATAGCTGGCTAGGATATTTTTATAGGTAGCAACCTTGGCTGCGGTCACATCGCGTTTTTCTTCGGCAAGATCGAGGTCAACTCGTCGCTCCTCCTCGTTGACTTCAGCAGCGTACGCGGCCATCCGTGGGCTGGGTGTAATAAACTCAGCCGGAACGACAGCCTCAGATCCATAAGTCAGGGAAAAGGGAGTTTCTTGGGTGGCTGACCTCGGCGTGGTTCTGTATGACCACAGCACACTAGGAAGCTCTTCCATCCACGACGATCCAGCCCGGTGGAGCCTGGTCTTAAGGCCATGGAGGAGGGTTCGATTGAAATTTTCGGCTTGTCCGTTAGCTTGGGGGTGTCCGACCGAGGTGAAATGTTGTTTGATCCCGAGCTCTTCACACCAGGCCTTAAAAGGATTGTCGGCGAACTGCCGGCCGTTATCTGAGATGACCACCCGGGGTAGGCCGAAGCGACAAACCACATTCTTCCAGAAGAATTTTTGGACCGCCGAACCAGTGATATTTTTCAGAGGCTCGGCTTCGACCCACTTGGTGAAGTAATCCACCGCTACCACCACATAGGCATAATTGCCCGGAGCCCTGGGGAATGGACCGATTATGTCAGTTCCCCACTGCTCAAATGGCCATGGCGAGGTAATCGGGATCATTAGATTAGTCGGTTGGTGGTGCTCGGGGGCGTGATGTTGACAAGAAGGGCAACAGAGAACCATAACTTGGGCATCCATCCTCATAGTGGGCCAGAAATACCCGAGTAGGAGAGCTTTTTTCACGAGCATCCTGAAGCCGACGTGAGCACCACAGAGTCCCTCGTGAATGTCCTGAAGAATTCTGTTGCCTTCTTCCGGAGTAATGCACCGTAGCCAGGGGCCGAGGTAGGACCTTTTGTACAGGAGGCCCTGTCGGAGGGTATACCGGGCTGCTTTACGTTGAAGCTTTCGTGACTCGGCACGGTCTTCAGGGAGCTCACCTTGGTTAAGAAATCGGACTAATGGTCCCATCCAGGTGTCTCCAGGGCAAATGGGGTATACCATGTCTTCTCTATACCCCGGCTCGGCCAAGACTTCCACGAGAACCGTCTTGTTTAGGTCGGCGAAAGAGGTTGAAGCGAGCCGGGAGAGAGCGTCAGCTCTCCTGTTTTGCGACCGCGGGATTCTTTGGATCTCGAAGGACTCAAAGTATGCCACTAGCTGGAGGACCTTAGAGAGGTAACGTTGCATTACCTCTTCCTTGGCTCCGTACTCGCCTAGTATTTGGCACACGACGAGCTGAGAATCACTGTAGACCAGGATGTGTGCAGCCCCGAGCCTACGAGCCAACTGCAGCCCGGCTATGACCGCTTCATACTCAGCCTCGTTATTTGAGGCTGCGAAGTCGAATCTGAGGGCGTACGAGCATACCTCTCCCTGGGGATCTTCGAGGAGCAGCCCGGCTCCACTTCCCCCACTATTGGACGAGCCGTCCACATGTAAGGTCCAGCGCTGAATCTCGGGGGTGGTCGGAGTGGGCGCCTGGGTAGTAGCCGAGGTGGCCACGTGCACCTCGTCGAAAGTAAGCTCAGCCAGGAAATCTGCGAGGGCCTGAGCCTTGATCGCCTTACGCGGTTCATATGATAAGTCGTATTCTCCCAGCTCAATGGCCCACTTGGTGAGGCGCCCAGAGGCTTCCGGTCGCGACAAGACTTGCCGGAGTGGCTGGTCTGTCCTCAAGCAGACGTGGTGAGCCAAGAAGTAGGGCTTGAGCCTTCGAGCCGCGTGGATCAAGGCCAGCACAAGCTTCTCTGCTTGAGTGTATCTGGTTTCCGGACCTCGGAGAACCCGACTGACATAGTACACAGGTGTTTGGACACCTTCTTCCCTTATTAGCACAGCACTCACTGCTTCGGCTGCAGCGGACAAGTACAAAAATAATTTGTCCCCGGGGCGAGGTGAGGTGAGTGTTGGGAGGTGGTTAAGGTATTCCTTGAGCTGCTCGAACGCCCGCTTACACTCTTCAGTCCAGGAGAAGCTGTCGGCCTTTTTGAGGACTTTAAAGAAGGGCAGGGCCTTAGAGGCCGACTGGGATAGGAACCGGTTTAGGGCGGCCAACCGACCGGTCAGTCTTTGAACATCGCGAACACACCGAGGTGGAGACATTTCTTGAATTGCTTTCACCTTATCTGGATTCGCTTCAATGCCTCGCCTAGAGACGAGGTAGCCCAAAAACTTCCCCGATGTGACCCCCAGGACACACTTCTTGGGGTTTAACATCATTCGTGTCCTCCGAAGGACTTCCAGAACTTCTTTCAGGTCGGCAAGGAATGTGGAGGTGGTTCGACTTTTGAGAAGGATATCATCCACGTAAGCCTCGACAGTCCGGCCGATCTGAGATTTGAAAGCTTGGTTAACCAAGCGCTGATACGTGGCTCCGGCGTTCTTCAATCCGAAAGGCATGGTAGTGTAACAGTACGTGCCTTGATCGGTGTAAAAGGCAGTCTTCTCCTGATCCTCCGGGCTCATTCCAATCTGGTGATACCCCTTAAAGGCATCAAAAAAGCAGAGGATCTCAAAACCCATTGCTGAGTCCACTAAGGTGTCCACCTTGGGTAATGGATAGCAGTCCTTAGGACAGGCTTTGTTGAGGTCAGTGAAGTCGACACACATTCTCCAGGCCCCAGTGTCCTTCTTTACCATGACCGGGTTGGACAGCCAGGTTGGATACTGGACCTCCCGAATAATCTTCGCCGGGAGGAGCTTGTCCACCTCTTCACTAACAGCTCGGCTACGCTCAGGGCCGAGGTGCCTTCTTTTCTGTTTGACCGGGCGGATTTGGGGGTCGACATTCAGCTCATGTACTATGAGGTGATGTGGGACCCCTTGGACCTCCTCCGAGTTCCAAGCAAAGACGTCCCGGAAATCTCTGAGAAGGTCCAACATGCCTTTCTTGACAAGGCTGGGTAATCGGGTGCCGACACGAACCGTTTGTTCCGGCTTTGTGGGGTCCAAAGAGAATTCTTCTACCTCATCCCCCGTCTCCAGCCTCGGCACCTCCTCAGCTCGCCGTGGATCGATGCTGTCTATCGAGAGGACATTTGACCTCTTTTCAGTCCCTACTTCGGAAGTTGATGGGGAAGCTGCCTGGAGGGTGGCGAGGTAGCATTCTCGGGCAGCGCAGACGTCGCTGCTGACTTCGGCTACCCCAGCAGGAGTGAGAAATTTAAAGCTTAGGTGATAGGTGGAATACACTGCTCGCAAAACATTAAGTGTAGGGCGTCCCAAGAGTAGGTTGTAAGGCGAATCAGCTTTAACTATCACGAAGTTAACGGGGATGGTTCTGCAGCGGGGATGACGCCCCACAGTTACTGTCAGCGTCACCATCCCTTCAGGGTGCACAATGTGTCCCCCGAACCCTACAAGGGGGGTTCTCACCGGGGTCATACTCTCCCTGGCCAACTTGAGGCTCTCGAAGGTGCGCAGGTACATGACGTCCACTGAACTCCCCGGGTCAATGTAGACCTTTTTCACAATATAGTTGTTGGTGAGAACTTCAATCACCAAGGCCTCGTGACTACTGGAGGCAGCTGGAACGGGGTCACTAGGCCCGTAGGTAATAACCTCGGCCAGGCGAGAGCTTGACTCGGCCTGTTCCGGATGGGCTTGCCTGTAGGTCCTCTTCCGGGAGTTTTGACTATCCCCCCCCGTCGGACCCCCGGCAATAGTGTTGATCACCCCGGCGATAGTTGGTCCGTAGCCCAACCCCTGACCTGATGATCCGTCTCGGGGAGGCCTCTTGGCCTCCCTAAGATCCTCAGGAGGTCGGCAACTGCTCCGTGAAGTCCGCCGTTCGTCTCGGCGCTGGTCACCCCGTCCGTCACGGCGGTTGTCTCGGCGTTGGTCACCTCGGCGAATGAACTGCTTTAAATGACCTTGACGGATGAGGTTCTCGATCTCCCTCTTTAGGTCGTTACAATCCTCAGTCTCATGCCCGATGTCCCGGTGATACAGGCAGTAGAGGTTCGAGTTCCTCTTATCCCGGCTACCGTACATCTTGGGAGGTGCCTTCCTGAGGTTGTGTTGCTCCATGACGGAGAGTACCTGAGACCGGGAGGTGTTCAAGGGGGTCAGGTCAGACTCAGGGATGGGGGCTTTCCCCTTGGAGATCCTATCGAACACGCTGCGGCGGTCCCGGCCAGGACTTTGGAAACCACCTCCCGCTTTCGCGTCACTTCGGCCGAAGTCATTCCCTTTCCTGGCGTCAACTCTCGGGCGCGCCGCTTGGACCTCCTTCTTCATGCGGTTGAGGTCTTCGGCTTGTATGCCCTTCTCCACCTTTGACCACAGCTCGTGAAGGGTGCGGGGATATTTTTTATGAATTCCCGTGTTGAATACCCCGGACACGAGCCCATGGGTGAAGGCGGCTATGGTAACCTGCTCGCTAGGGTCAGGTATTTGTACACTTTCCTCATTGAACCTCTGGACGTACGACCGAAGTGACTCCCCGGGGTTCTGCTGCATACTCAACAGGTAGGCCGAGGTCCTAGTTGTAGGTCGAGAAGAGATGAACCGGTGAAGAAATCTCTCCACTAATTCCCCCAGGGTCGAAATGCTCCTAGGTTCCAAACTTGCGAACCATTTTCGAGCCGTGCCCTGAAGGAATACGGGGAAAGCCCGGCAGATGACGGGATCAGGAATGCAGTACAGACGGAAGGCGGAGATAAAGGCATGAATGTGATCCTCGGGATCACCTCGGCCATCATAAGATTGTATCGATGGAAGTTTGAAATTTGGAGGAAGCCTTTCCTCATTAATATCGTCAGTGAAGGGTGGGGCTCTCATGTAATCCACCCCAGGTCTTCCCAAGGGCCGAGGCTCTTCCGCGGGTCGTCTCCCTAAGAGCCCTCGAGAGAAGGCCTTAGTAATAGAGGCTACCTTAGAGGTGGCCTTAGAGAAAGCCCGTTTCGACGCGCTTCGGCTCAGGCGCCTCCCATCTGACCCTTCTTCGGATGAGTCTTCAGGAGATCCGTCCGACTTCCTTTTGGAGGATTCGACCTTCTGCTTGCCTTGCCTCTTAAGGTATCTTCCCAATTCCTCGAAAATATTGGGATTCTCAGTTACGAACTCGGCTATACGGGTTATGGCTTCTTCGTTCGCGGGCGGAGCCCTCGGGGGCCCCTGTTCTTCAGAAATATTCTCTGGTTGAGCTGCATTGCTTTGCTCAGCCTCTATAGTGAGAGCTTTTCTGCTCTTAGAACGCGCAGGCTTCATTTTCTAATGTCTTTGCGTTCCCACAGACGGCGCCAATTGAAGAGGTAAATTCTGACCTGCTGGAGTGGGTCCTCCGGATTGAGGGAAGTTCCTATCTCAGATGAGTCACTGCGGCGTGGTCACCTGCTCAAGTTGTAGGAGGGACTAAAGTCCCCGGTGTAACTCCGAAGCTTAAATCAGTTCGGGAATGAAAGAGTAATGAATATAAAGAAAGCTAATATGCCTTTACCAGAAATTTGGCCGTCGTCCTTGTCAGTAGAGGCGTTCCATATTTATAGGGGACAGATGGGAGAGAAGAACCACCATCACAGGTCCCTAGAGATCTGGTATGGTCAGTGCATCTGGTGGACTTGACCGGTCTTTATGACAAGACATGACGGGATGTTCGTCCGGTCCAGGCGGCGTGTCAGGGCAGCTTTCTGCCAGGCGTCAGAAGTGTCAGGGGTCACATCCAGCATTTGCACTGACATCGGAGATCTAGGGATCACTTCGGCTATAATGTTAACCGAGGTGATGAGATAGTGGGGCTTCAAGCCCACGGAGGACAGCCGGGGTGATTTCGGCCGAGGTTAGCCTTCGGGCTACCCCGGCCGAAAGGGCCATCCTCACCGACCTCATTAACAATCCTAATTGTTAGCAAGAAAAATAATCTCATAACATGTATAATTGGAAAAAATGGCAGAATACAACTATTTATGAACCAAGTTATAGTTCATTATTCATTATTATTTATTTGCACAACTTCACAATAGTAGTGTGAATTCAATTACTGTTCATGTGAATACCATAAATGATATTCAATTATTGTTACGAAACTATACAAGTAGTTAATAACGAATTACAATTTGATCACAAAATTTTACATCGTTCATGAATAGCTTGGCCATTTTATGGGTAAATGTGGCAAAAAAAGGTTCATGGAAACTCTATCGACATACACAATGAACTTCATAGAATTATTCTCCAAAAAAAAAAAACATCATAGAATTTGTAAGACTTATTTATCCTTGACCTGCGGAATTGAAATATATGCCAAGTTACTCAATACTTAAGAAGCCAAGTTTGTCTCCTTAAAATTCACTAACTAATCAAACAAAATATAATCATAACTTAGTTGTGCTAAAGTAAAGTGATTAGTTAACAAAATTTAGTTTATATTAATGGAAAAAGCACACCCTATGGATGTACAAATTAAGGGGAAAAAGTTTTTTTTTTAATCAATGAAATTGTTAGAAGTTTTATTTTATTTTTGTTGCAAACAATACGTCGAGTGGTAGCTGCTCAAAAGAATAAAACACTTCAATACGTCATAGTAATTGGAAACGTTCAGCACGAAATAACTCCCGCGTCCCCTCTCACTTAAACAAGGAGTACAAACTGATACTTCTCTCCGCCGGCATTTTGATAGAAAGCGGCATAATCTCTCCGGTCGATCTCCTGCTGTCCTGCATTTCGGTTTCTATTTGGCGGTGAAATCACCGCCTAGGTAATTTACGACTCCGGAAACCTCCCTCAAATTCTGTTTAACTACTACCGAGACCTTCCCCGCTACATACTCGCGTCTACGTGATTGCTTCCGGATTGTGATCGATACCTATGGAATTGAAGTAATTAAGTTCCTAAAAGCGAAATAGCTAACCAGTGATTCGTTAGGTTTTAGAGAATATCCTGATTTTACATCACCAAGTTTGTTATTGTAACAATCAAGGACCCAAGTAAATTTACTGTATACTAGTTCCCGTTTGATTTCAACTGCTTGCATTGATACAGAATTTCGATTCGTGAACACAAGAAGTAGAAATGATGCCTATCTGTTATTTTCGTTAATAAGCTAGTGTAGCTGACTAATTTTTTTAAATTACTAATTTCACATTTTGGCAAGCTTTGTGTTTGAATTTGAACTCAGAGCTTAATTATATATGGTGCTATTGCCAGAGTTGCTGGTATTAAGTTATTTCCCCGTAGCTAGTCTCATTGTCTTGGTTTACTTATTTTTTCCAGCTTTTGGGTGTTTGTATAGGTTGTGGCTTTAGAAAGATATTTGAATATTCAAAAATGTTGCAATGGATGGGCGGATCTCGGCGGAAAGTGACTTCCGTAAGTCTGATGTCGTATTAGATTTTATTTTGTTAATTCTTAGTGAAAATTTCTTTTCTTTATTTTTTTGAATTGTAAACGTTAGATTAATCTTGAAAAACGGTCAAAATTTCTGCCACTGTTTCCTGTTAAAAATTCTCGATTAGGAAATCATTTCAGTTTTGTTTCTAGAAAGTAAAAAGGGTGAGACATGCATGAGCACAAACATGTAAAACAAGATCATGAAGCTGTATTGCTTGAAAAATATTGCACTTTCGAGTGAAGTTGCATTCAACAAGTCAGATTGCGTTTAAAATTTGTTAACCATTCCACAACTTTGCACTTTTAATAACAAAAAATTTAAAAAGATGAAAAGTTTTTGAAACAATTGCTTGCATCTAAGATATTGAAAGTCCTATATGATTGTACTATAACATCACTTATATAGATTGACAAGGTGGAACATCTTTGAGCTTTTTTATGTGCAGTTCAACATGTTAATCTTTTTGTCCTCCTCTCCATTTCATATATGGGTGAATAAAACCTTCTGATTCTGGGGCGTGCTGAAATTTCAGACAAGAATGTCAACGCAGAAAAGGTAATTAGAAATTATGGTTCTTACTGTTTTTAAACAGTTTTAAGCCCTTGTCAAATGTACATTCTGCTCATGTCATGGCTTGTCAAGAACTTTGAAGGATTTTATTGGGTGATTAGTAATATAGGCTACATATTCTTTAATATTACAGGCAAAAACACTACTTTGAGCAGAAAAGGCGGCAACAGCAAGCGACCGGAGGGAGGAAAGATTCTGAGGAGCACAATATCCATGGGCAGCATGCTGAAAATAGTAGATCTCTGGATATTCTAAGTTTTCAGAACTTATCAACTGTTGTGCAACAGAACAAGTCAAATTACCCTTTAGGTTTGTTTGTTTTTTTTCCTAGTCCAACTCTTAAAGGGTTACGGGCTGCCTTTTTTTTTCTCCCTTTGAGCTACTTTATGGGAAACAATGATGGGGCATGCTTGCATTTTTATTTCTTTTACCTAACAGTTCCATTTCCCAGGATAGGAGATCCTGGTCAACTGTCAGATTCGGTTAAACTTCAACAGATCTTTTTATTGTTTTACTTTTCCTCCTTAAATATAAAATACTGCATGCTAGTAAACTACAATTTTTGTGCTACTGTGAGAAGTAGTTGGGTTAGTGACTTTAAATGAGTATAGCTAATGACTTCTATCCCTTTGGGTGCTTACACCTGTACTTAATTCTGCTGATGAGACTTAGCATGACTGAAGTCCATCAGTTGGTAGTGAATCTACTAGAGCAGCAAATCATTTGCATCATTATATCTAGAACCTGTTAATTACTATCATTGAATATAAAGTTGTTAGACTTGAAAACTTCAGGAGTGCTCTACTTCATTATTGCTTGTTGGGTGCTGTGGTCATCCTATGTGTCTGATCTGGACGTCTCATGCTTAAGTTGCCTAATGCCTTGATGAAATTGACATGTCTGTGTATGCTTCCTGAGTCCTTTCTTTACCATGCAAGGAAACGATGAAACAGAGCACCATGCTCTGAACTATCAAGCACTCAAGTGTCCACAATCAATACAATGTTTTCAAGCTAACAAATTCACACCTTCCGGCCCCTCTGAAGCTGAGGAAGCAAGTATGCTGCTCAAATTAATTAAATTTTTTTTCTTTTGATCAAGTTTCTCTGCTTGTCTGCTAATCTGAGGGCTGGAGATAATAGTACCCAAATTTGTGTTGTTATAGGACTTTCATCAAGCTATCAACCAGGCAGTTCATACGCAAAGACGTAAGTATATTCACAAAATAATGTTTAGTAATTAAAACTACAAATAGTCAATTATATCTTAAAATTCGCATTCACAAGTATTCTTTCAACTGGTAGTATTCTGAAGTGATTATTCAGCATCACAAAATAATCTTGGCTGGCTATTGAGTAGTCATTGATATACTTGTTCTCCACTCTGGACTGCCAAGTTTAAGCAGTTATTGATCTTCATGCTTGCTGATTTTTTTTTTTTGGAAAGTCTTGAGCATAATTAACACCTGCAATGCTATCAGGATGTTGGTTAGCACTTCTGGTAAAGATGCAAGAACTTTCAACTCAGATGATGACAAGATGAATCATATAAAAATGGTCCCAGGGTATCAAGGTAACAAAAGTTTGGTTGAATATATATCATTTTATGAAGTTACATTTACAATCTGCACTGGTATACTGAATGTCAGAAAAGAAAGAAGGGATGCCAGAAGCAAAATTTGGAGTCAAAACCATCCAATCGTTGTTTTCAAGTAAAGAGCTATATGGATCTCGTATCTTTGCATTAATTATGTAATTTCCTTTCCTGAACTGTTTACAGAACTAGGTATGATGGACATACTTGGAGATGATGAACCAAATCTCCATACTGGTTCAAGTTTAGAACGTGAAGCTCATGCTGCATTTTCAATTGAAGGTACAATGTACAACCTGATCAGATAATTCTACTTTTCTCTTATCCTTATTTGTGAAAATGCAATTCCCTAATAAGTTTAATTGTTCAACAAGGAAACAGAAACTACATTTTTCAGTACCAAGATTGTAAGCTTCCAGTTTGTGCTGCTTGTCAAATTTTCTTTTGAGTTCTATACGTGTCTGGCTTAGTTGAGTATTTGCAGACGCATGTGATTAGAAGTAAAAGAAAATTTTCTCAGCAAACAGGCGTGTTTTGGCTAAAATTAATGATAGTTCAGAATTGGAAAGGATTAATGCTTGCTTTAATCTTTTACTACCCACTGTCACTTGAGATCAGTGTCACTCTCGTTACTTTGTTCAATAGATTTATCCACATATTGAGCATTTATGATCTCTATGAACATACATGATGCATGATGCACCAATGTAACTGAATGTGCACTTGGTTATCAGGTGTTGGTAGAGTGGAAATGGAGACTCCAGTTCATACGCCAGTTCGTGCACCAGAGGTGCATGGCAGGTAAGATATCTTTAGTGTGATACAGAGAACAATCTTTTGAGAAGTGACTAAAATTGGTGCAGACTAAATTTGGACCCAGTGACAAACTAATCTGACTTGTAGTGGTGGTGTTAGATCTAAATCCCATGCAAACAAAGTCTGACAAACTTTTGGCATTAATTCAGTTGAATATCTTCCCACATATTATGCCAAATTCTGACAACCTGGATATTGTACTAACTTAGTGGCTTGTTGGAGCTCAATCATTAGATCAAATACTTTAGCTTAAAGTGGAGTACTTCTGAGTCAACTCTTAATACTAAGCCAATGTATTTATGTGGCCCTAGTACATACCTGAGGTATTAAAATTCCTCGTTTTGTCATGTGTCATGTGGTCAAATCATGTTAAGTGATGCAATGGTTTACAGTATCTTCCTATAATCTTGCTTTTGGAGAATCTTATTTTTATCTACTTCATTTTTAAGGATAATATTTCATCATCAGAAAAATGATATAGAGTCTTGGTAGAATATACGCTAACACAACACATCAATGTGACCACCTTTTCCTTCCAATACTTCATTTTCTTTTTCATTATCTTGTCTGCCAAGTCCCAGTAAACACTGGCAAATAACCCATCAATGCAGAGGTCATCTTGATCAGCAACCGCCAAACATGATAGCAGCAAATAGAGGAAAGATGGATAGGAGAGGGGGGAGGTGCACTGGAGGAGGGGGTGGGAAGACTCTGAAAAAGTGTGGTGAATGAGGAGAGAGAAGAAAAGAAAGGGGGCAGAGCTTAACTCATGTAGCTTTCATATAACTAGCATTGCTTAAGGATTTCAACTAATGTATGCTTTGATATTTTAAATCAATGTATTGCTTTGATGTTTATCTTTTGTATGCTTTCTCTTTGCTTAGGCATCCACAAGCCCTTATGGATGGTTAATGGAATTGCATTCATAATAGTTTCTTTAGTAGAGGATGCCATTGTCATGCCATCAAATATATTCTTGCTTATCAAAATCCATCATTAGAAAAACCCTTCCTGTTTCACCATTTGCTGTCATAAATACTTCAGTTTCCGCCTCTGCATTCAGAACTTCCTCTTCATAAGCATCATTGAGTTATAGGTTTATTCTCATTTTTATAGTTAATCTCTCAAGAGCCACAGTTGAAGCATTGTGTGAAGAGTGAGTTTGTGCTGTTTGACTGCAGAAACTTCTTGCATGGTTGCTCTCCACCATCAAAAGCTATGAGGCCTGCTGACTCGTTCAACCTTAACAGCGAGCTGGTTAACCTTGAATTTGAATTGGTAAGGCAAATGCTTATGCCTAATTTCTACTGTCAAAAGGTTGCTTCGTCAACTATGTATTGAAATCTATATTCAGTAACATGGTATCTCGTTGTCAAAAGAGTCAATGCTTCATTTTCATATCAAATTCCCTCTTGAAGTGTCAAGTTCTAGTCATTAATCCCTCGCAAAGGTTTCTAATGTTCTATTCTTTCTTGATGTTCATCTGAAACTTAAATTTAGCAGTGATGTTTGTCTGAAATTTAAATTTATCTGTGTGAATATATAATCTAAATCTTATCAACAGTTTTAAATTTCTTTACTGGAGCTTTTCTTACCAATTCTCAATTAGAGTGCCTGGACGGGATTTCTTTTATTCAATTTTACATATGATCATGCTTTTACAGTAAGGAAACTAAAAGGAGCATCTTATTATGTTGTACTCTTGCTTATCTGTGAAACTAACGGGTGCTATCTGTGCCTAGTATCACAATAGAGAAAAACTTATAAACATCTTTTATTGCATTTGATCTTTGTTGCTGACTTCTATCTGTGTTGGTCTTTGTGATTTAATACCTGTTGATTTTAAAACAAAGAGCTATATATAGGTGCCTTGATATGACATTATGGTAGCTCTGAAAATTGTTGCTAAAAGGAGTTACATGCTTTTTTCAGCATTCTGCCTCCACATGTATGGCTCTTGATGTTTCGTTTGTTATTGACTCCAGCATTCCTTGTAATTATTGATATCATGGAGTAAGTATTTTGAATTTTGGATAAATTAAGGATCCTATGATGCAAGGAAGTTTGAATGTGCCTTATTAAAAGTTTGTGGTAGCCTCTTTCTGTTATCAAAGGACATTTATTTTGGGTTCTTTCAGCAAGCCAAAGCAAGATTTGTTGGACACCAGAGAATTCTCAATATTTGATGACAATGATAATGGTTTTACTGATCTTTTTCAGAATGATGAACCATTCTTCCACAAAACAGAGAGAAATAGGCACAGTTGGGATGGTAATGCATATTTCTGCATCTTTTTTTGGAAGGACTTTAAGGTCAATCTTTAGTTTGGGAGCTATTAACATCAGTTTGAAGAAGCATTGTCATTCTTAATGCAAACTGTTTTTTTGGGGGAGATGGGAGATGTATTAGCTAGTCTTGATTAGAGTTTTGAAACACCTATATACAGAAGTAAAAAAATTGGGTTTGTGGTCTAAATATTTATTGAACATGCTGTACCATGCGCTTCATTGTTTGTTTGGCATCCCCATTTGCTTCATGTTCAGGCTCTTCTAATGTAATAAATTTTAATTTACTATTTATTTAATGTCATCCAGCAACCTGTAGGCCTGTAACTGGCAAAATTCTTGACGAGAGTGCTTTTGGTTCATCTTGCAACATTTGGATGGATCAAGAAGATGCTTCTGATGATTATTATACCATGGACTGCAGGAGTGAAGAATTTACTTTTCAAGGCTCTTATCGACAGAAGAGCAGGTTTTACATACAGGAATTGACCTATATTTGACTAAAGCATATAGTACCATCTGATATAGATTAATCGTCTTACTGCGTTTGTGTAGGACTACAATGAGAAAATCAAAGAGACTCGGACATAGAGGTGCTTTTCAGTCCCATTCTTTGGTTGTCTTTATTGTATTTGTTAATTCTGATTTAGCTATTCTGCACTTCCTCAGCTGCTGGCTGCTTTTCTTTATTAGGTGCTTTATTATTCTCAGCTATGGAGTTCATTCTCAAGTTTTCTAATTTTTGTTCTCAGTCTTCCTTCAGTGATTTTGGAGTCTGTTGTTCTGTTGTCTTCATTTCCTCTACTGTTTAGATCATACCAGAAACTTGCATGTTTATCAGTTAGTGATCGCCCCTCCATGTTTTATGTCCTTTTTTATTCTTTTCTTTATTACTCTCTTTATTTATTTATTCTTTTTCAGATTCACCTGAGCTATATGTGAAGCGCCAGAACTCAGAGAACTTTCATGATTCCACAATTCCGGAGATGACATGGTAAGAAAGTTCAATAACATAGCCCATCTCCACCAGCATGCTCGTTTCTACTAAACTCCATAACTTTTATATTGGCAGGAGATCTCCAGTTCACAGAGACCATGATGTTGGTGATATTGATTACCAACCCACATGGTCATGCTTCAAAACTGAAGATACAAGAGACAATTTGAGTTTGCTGAGGTCATTATACCTGGCTGTTCTTGTCTGGAAATGTCATATATGCCTCTGTTTCTCTATAAACTAATTTCATCTCGATTAATTTCTTGACAGTGAGGAGTCATGCTCGTCGAGCGCAGGTCATATTTAGTGGTGCAGTAGATATTTGGCTTAATTATCACCCTACAAAATACACTATACATACCTTTTGATTCTCTTTTCAGTGGGGGGTGTATCGAAGAAAGGCACATTGAACTCAACTGAGAAACAGACACCGAAAAGTGCTGATTTTGGTAGCTCAGAGAACATCTGTGGTGAAAACATTATGCATGGCAGAGTAAAAACCTGCAATAAGTTGGAGATTAACCAGCAAGGGGACAACACAAATGAGCAAGGAAAGCTTACAAGGATTTCAAATTCATCAAGATCGCAACCAGCTGATAACTCAAAAATGACTTCTGAGAAGAGGTTGAAATCAGAGAATGGCCGATTGTTTGAGGGAGCATATGATCCTGGCAAGACAATTTCACGTCATAATCCTTATCCCAGGACATATGATACAAATCCAAGCTCCAGACTTTGGATTGAAGATCTCTTTGGCACATCCGGAGGTACCAATGTGCATGCTGATTGCTCACCTTGTTGCAACCTGACATCAGAAGAACATGATTCCCACCAACGTAAGTTGGAAAAAGTTACGCCAGTGTCAAGTATGCTAAATTTTTCTGAGCACTGCAATAGGGGGTATAAACCTCAGAAGTCAATGCATGGTCACAGTTTTCCAGAATCAGAACTGCAAAGCATTACCAGGGAGGAAGATGAACATTCTGATCTCCCTGTATCTGAACATGGAAAACTGGAGCATTGGAGAGAACGTTCCCGCTGCAGAAAAAGCTTATTCTCAGGATGTGGGAAGTTTATCTATGTAGCTGATGTGGAAGACAAGTCTAGTGATTGCAAGGAATCCACTACTGAGGCTTCAAAATTATCCTCAGGATGTCGGAAGTGTACTTGTACGCCTGATGAGGAAGACAAGTCTAATAATTGCAAGGAATTCACTAATGGGACTTCAAAAGCCGGAGAGAATGTGAAAGAAACGGATTGTCTCCAAGATGAAGATGCATCACCATCTGGGGCTACTTCAAGTATTGATGGCAATTCGTCCCATGTAGATGCTAAGTACGTGAATAGCATAAAATCTGTTTTGTACCTTCAGAATCTTGTTCTTTCGCAGGAAAAAGAGTACGTTAAATTAGCCTAATTAATTCTTCATTGTGGTTAGATGTCAGCTTACTGCTCAGAGCTCTTTTTTGCATCAAACTGGATCCGGAGGTAAGTAAAATCTACTATTTTTTTTTTTATCTTTGAACTGACTTATTATTGTATGTTGTGTTATTGGCAAGAGTCGAATCTGCAGAGACTGCTAATCAGCTGTCTTTTGTTCTTCCCAACTAGCAAATCTGGAAGAAGGATTTGGGCATGAAGAAAGGACAGGAAGTGAGGAGAAAAGTAGTATTGAGTCAACATGCCAGGTGATGACGCTTGATAGCTGTGTCCTGCAACTTCTTTGCATTCAGGTACTGAAGGAAGCATCTGCTAAGGTAACGGGGAAGAAGGCTTGAAGCTTTGAGCATATTGAATTCCTTGGCTTGTCCTGCATTGCCCCTACAACTTTTTCTTCTGCTAAAAGTTTGTCAAGGGATATTTACGAGCAATTAGACCTCAGATTATTTGGCATGACTTTGCTTTGTCCACAATACTACTCTCTTGCTTGACTGGCAGTTCTTTGATTAGTGTGAAGTGAATGGAAAAGGAATGGGCCGCAAGCAGAATTTATTTCTTTTTCCCTTTTTTTTTGGGGCCTCATGAGATTGCTTTGGAACATTTTCTTAAATTAAAATTTCTTTAGATATTAATGGAACAAAATATGAACATACAAAAGAGGATTGTTCAACTGATAACAAGTTTGATGTTGATACAAATCTCTGCCTACCTAATACCTTTCTTTCTATCAAATCCATCATTTCAGAGTTGCTAACTTTTATCTCCCAATGCAGAGCTGTCCTTTGGATGGGTAGCTTAATTTCATCATATAACATCTCAATTTCATTACATCTGATTGATTGAGAGGCTTTAGCATGAATTCTTGAGCTCCTTCTTCCAAGCACCTAATTTGAATTAACAAGAATTGAGGCATGTCAGAGTTGATTTCACGTATATTTCTGGGTTTCTTTCTAAGCATAAACTTTTAACGCTATTAAATTTGCCTCATGTGCCACTTAGATTAAAATTAGTAGAATTTGCAGCCTGATTATTACTCCTTAATCCGGGTTGGGACGTTCTCAGATGATACTATGACAACTGGTATCTCTCTGAGTCTGGATGATTCCTGTTCAGTAACGAAACATGTTAAGACATTCGTCATGAATTTGCCAATCTATAAAAACGAGAGGAGAGCAACCAATTATCTGGTTGCTTGCTTTGAAAATGCATAAAGTGAAATATGGCTCACCTTGACCTTCTTCAATAGCTCATACCCTGTCATCCCTGGCATGCAGTAATCGGTAATTATCAAGTTTATCTCTGACACCTGCAAAATGTATCAATCAATTGCAGTCATCAGAAAAAAATGAGCTAGAAAAATATAAAGTAATAGTCCATATCAACCAAAAAAAAAAAGTTGTAGCATTGACGAAAAGATTGAAGCGTATAACTTGCTTATTAAGAGCTGCAGATTTCATTCACCTATTTATCAACTTAAAAGCAAGGTTATAGGAGTTTTCTACTTACACAGTTGTTGGCGTGTTGTCCATCTCCCAAGCCTAAGACCTCGAGAGCCCTTTGCCCGTTCTCTGCAGTCGTAACTACCACATAAAATACCGGGGACCAATTCAGCGCAGAATTATTGTACGATCTACATGGTGCGAAATTGGCATTTGAAATACAAGTGTATATTTTTTTCTACTAGAAATTGGCATTTTTTAAGCTCGCTTCTTGCCCTCAACTCATTTGATGCCCAACAATAAACCATTTTCGGCCCTTGCAGTTGTGATTTTCAGGATTAGTTGGCATGAATCTTGAAGATCTTGTTGAGGAGGATTTTTCAGTGAACCAAAACAAAATTATTGTTCTTTCCAGAAATTGGGGTTAGGAAGCATCACACCCCGTGACATTCGACATAAACTACTACTACTAGTATCTACTATTACAGGAAAATGAGCCAACAATTAATTACTACTACATGTGACATGTCAAGCAGTAAATAACCAAGCAGAGTATTAGGAAGGACTGATGTCAATTTGTCAAAAATGGTTGGTTAAAGATACGCAAGCCGTCACCTCAATCAAGCCCACAATTTTCTGCCAGATTAGAAACATGCACAAGGCGTGATGTTGTTAAAAGCGATAGATATACCGTACTACTGCCACCCGGACTAATCTTCCCGAAGCTATGGCATCATTTAAGCGGCGTAACTGGTGGGGTTGGGGTTGGGGTTGGGGTTGGGGCTGGGGTCGGGTCGGATGGTGAGTAAAGGATAACCACAAACACTACTCTGACAACGTCGCCCACGATCCATTGTCCATCCTCGTTTCTATACTGACTTTACTTGTGAGGTTTGAAGAGATTTTTAGGCTTGGTTGCCACTTGCCAAACATCTTCTTTTTTTTTTTTCAAAAGGGTAGTGGCTTGAGCGAGTGAATTATACAGAAAGAGAGAGAGCAAGAAGAAGCCTGAGAACCTGTGAAAAAAAAAAAGGGGAAGGAATGAACAAATGAATGGTTCATTACCTTTGCATGCAGAGCTGGTGAGGAGCTTCTCAATGAGTCTGCGATCTACTAAACTATCGTCCACTGCTAAAACATGGGGTCTCTCATCCGATTCTCGACCTCTTGAAGAAGATGCCATAGCTGCTAGCTATAGAACCCAACAAAAAGCAACCGACAAAGGCTCTTGTGAGAGGACCAAGACACTCATTAATTATATGTCTTCTTCTGAACGCTAAACGACCAACTGACGAGCAGAGGATTTTAACTTATGGTGGGGGGGAAAGGGGAATGGCAATTGCCACTAATACTTATAGGGGAAACTGGAAAGAAGAGGATCCCCTTATTATTAAGACAATAATGTGGGTACTAAATCTCTTTTCGATACGCAAATGCATATGTAGGGAGGGGAAAAACTTGTGGAATCGTGATAAAATCAAGTCACAGATATTACGTGATCTTTTTGGGTTTCTGGGACAAGGTTGCAGACATGGCAACAGAGGAGAGAGAGGAAAAACAAAGAGAAAATGCATCGGTCTTCTTTTTTCGAGTCCCTCTTTCAAAGTCTTTTTAGTAGAGAGTATTTCCTCCCTTCCCGATTCCTATCCTACGCGGTAGCAGTAATATATCTTCCTCTTCCATTATATCCTCTTCATCTTTAGACAGAGATCCTTCCAGCTCAGTACTGATTCCTGCCTTTTTTGTTCTCGAGATGCACTGCATGCCCTTCCATTCACACGGGAGTAGAGGATTAAGGACGAATTTGTCTCATTTTGGCAAAAGGCTACTCCATCATGGCATGCCCCATGGCCCATCCGTGGGTTGATTCTGTGTAATACTGGTCATGTTACTGTATTCTATTCTTCCATTCTTTATTATTCTCTAAGCCAGCGTTAAAAAGCCCGTCAACTTTAGTACTACTACTTATTTTCCTGACTATTATTACGTGAACAAACAAAATCAACAGAGAATTTGTTGGTTTCTTTTAGGGAAATTTGCCAAATTGATCCCTAACATTTACCAAAAACACTTTTTTAGTCCTTTACATATAAAATCAGCCAAAATGGTCCTTCACATTTAAATTGTGAGCCAATGTGGTCCTATTGCTCGTTTTTGCTCATTTCTCCGGCTAAAAATAGCACGCCTCTCTCACGTGGTCATATTTTTAGGGGCAAAACCGGAAACACATTTCATTACCTGTTAAAAGTAAAAGGTGTGGACAACCACCAAAATACACATTTCACCTTTGGCCCTCAAAGTTTCAAGAAACCCTAAATTGCATCCCACCGCCACGCCCTCAACTGACTCAGCCGCCTCCTCCCTCGCTATCCCTTTTCCTCTCTCCACTGTCCGTCCTCCCCCTCCCCCTCCTCATCGCCAGCATTTCTCCAACCTCCGGCAAGTTCTCTCCTTCGACGATGATATTGATGTGAGGGACTCGCAAGACGAGGGAGAGAATGAGGAAGAGCACCAGGAGGACGAGGAGGAGCTTCTCGAGCTGGAGCCCCGAATCGGATCTTGCCGTGTCCGAGAAGCTGCCGATGAGTTGTCTGTGGGAGGTGTTGAGGAGGCTCCCGCCTCCAACACTGTTGTCGGCGGCCAGGGTTTGCAAAGGATGGAGGGACACGAGTAAGCGGCTTTGGCGGGCGGCGGAGGAGCTGAGGCTTAGGGTTCCAGCTAAGGCCCAAATTGGATTTGTGGGATCGATGTTGCACAAATGTCCTGGACTTGTTAGACTCTCACTTAGAATGGAAAGGTTAGGACTTTCGGATATAAGTAAACAAGAACCAGATCTATGGATTCATCAAGCACATCACTTATACAGGAGAATTACAAAATAATTTTCGCCACCATTCGGGGATGCAATTCAGGTTTCTTGAAACTTTGAGGGTCAAAGGTGAAATGTGTATTTTGGTGGTTGTCCACACCTTTTACTTTTAACAGGTAATGAAATGTGTTTCCGGTTTTGCCCCTAAAAATATGACCACGTGAGAGAGGCGTGCTATTTTTAGCCGGAGAAATGAGCAAAAACGAGCAATAGGACCACATTGGCTCACAATTTAAATGTGAAGGACCATTTTGGCTGATTTTATATGTAAAGGACTAAAAAAGTGTTTTTGGTAAATGTTAGGGACCAATTTGACAAATTTCCCTTTCTTTTATTAACTTTTGTTAAGAAAAAAGAACCCAAAAAAGGGATTAAATTCGCATCACGTCGAATTTGTATGGCTATTCATCTTGTTGACCTTCAGAACAAACGCGGTAGATGATAATTATACTTTCCTTGCTTGAATATTTGATTTGGCAGAAAAAAGACGTCACCATATGGGAGAATGAGAAATCCAAGTTGACTGTGGAATAGATCTGAACCATCAATTCATGTCCGAATATGTGCCTAATACGGCATCGTAATTTTCAGAATAGGGGGAGAAAGTTGGAAGTTTCCTAATGCTTATGTTAGAAGAGCAATTAGAGAATCTGCTTGTGCAAATTTTGCTTGATTGTACGAATCTGACCAGCCCTGCAGCAAGAAAAAGTCTGAAACGAGATATGAATTTTTCACGTTGATTTTGAGCAGATACGAAACAAGAAGATGGTATGTATGATTTTTTTGGGTCACTAACCAACTTGTTAAAGAGATAATAATAATTTGATCGCAAATGTATCATTACACTCTTTGTATCGTCTAATTGAATTTTTCCCTTTCATTGGAGATATAATTTAGTTGGGTTTCCCTCTTCAATCAAAGCCTTGTTTTTCCAATTCCTATCATAACATAATTCAGTTGTCCCTTAAAAGTATAGTATAGGCGTTGTTATTTGTAAAAATTTAAAATAAAAAAATAATTTGAGGTCTGTCAATCGATTATGATATATGAATCTTCGTTTTACACACACACATATTTATTTATATATATATATATATATATATCCGATTGTATGTAATAATTCTTCGTGTATTTTTTCATTAAAATTTGTATATTGATATGACTCTTGTAATCGATGATGACAGAGGAGACGGAATTGTGGCACGTGAAATTATGGGTGCAAACTAATACCTCCGTGACAGTCTTATTGATACCGCAAGTACAATTAGCATGCGCATCTACGTACAGTACGAGTACAGAAGGTGACTAAAACCTGTAAATAGTAGGCTTGACTTTTTACGCTTCACATTATTGAATGAAAATGCATCAGATGCTAGCTGTAAACAAGGAAACATACACTACTAAAATTTGTACAGTGGCAACTCAACATTCGAACAACTGCTTAATCCAGAGTGTACATCAGCCCAGAGTTCCAAAAGAAAAACAAAATTCAATAAACCGTAATACTAGCAGAAAATCCACTCAAAAAGAGACTTAAGTCCCCCCTTGGACGACGGTAAGTGAGAGTTCAAATCTTACGTACAGTAAAAAAAAAATCTAAGGTAGTGTCATGACACTTTCTTGATTTAGTTGGGTCTGTACACCTACTAACTCCTAACACAAGTCTCCTTAGGCTCCCTCTCCCCCTAGATTAGGACAGAGTAGGTTATACAATGTATTTTTGCTGGCAAAAAAAAAAAAAAAAGTAATACTAGCAGAAAACCAACAATATTATATCAGCGGCTTTTGGATTGTCAAAAACCCTGCATATATTTATTACCATATCTTCAATCTGCATGGAGCGGCTTGGCCTCTAAATGAATGAGAAATTGACATTTCAAGGGTTGCATAAAACTCGCATTTGCAAGATGTTGATATATTATTCTACCAATATCATGTGCATGTCTTTCTTCGGTGGGTAATCTTTAATGTGCATCCATCCATATCAGCGTTTAACAAGCACTACTATTTTAGTGGAAGCGTACATTTCCTCCAGAATGTAACGCTTTTTATTTTCAACAGATGATAGTATACTACAACTTGTGAAGTTCTTTAGGACGGTTGACATGGAAATTGTGCCAAAGAGTAAAGAGAGCTTTTACTCTTTAGTTCACAAACTCAATAGTATATGATATATTCTTGCTGCAATCAATAAAATGCAGCAACACCTGGTTTACTGAGGATATCTAGGCAATTATCTATTCAGAAATCTAGCTGTTTTACTGCTGAATTTTATCTTTGCTTGCAAATTTGATGCTCTTTCGCTGTTTTTTTTTTTTTTTTTTTTCATGTCACCGTGTCTATGAGAGTTGAGACCAACCAAAACTTTCGTCGATTCAAAATTGCGTGCGACTTGACATGCTGAGGGTATTTGTATGGTTAATTTGAAAATGTACTCTCAAACAACACATCTAACATCCTTACCTCATTGTTAAATGGGAAGCAATCCACAAATGCAACATCAAATCTAATATAACATCATTGTGTCTTGTGATGCATGACATGTTACGAACAAAAGTCAAGTGCACTTTGGAATTTCAACGAGCTCAATCAATTGGGCAAACAAGTGTTTTTCGCACATGTAGAAAGACCAAATACACCCACAGCAAATTGTGAACTAGGACAAAAATATATATATATATATATGCACACAAACACACACGTGAAGTTTAAGGTGTATTTGTCCACACGAACAATTACTCTCATTATTGATTAATTAATCGAATATTTGTCCTTTTCCTTCAACATAAACATGTTACATTACGAAATCCTCTTGATTTAATAGAATCGAAGGAAAAAAAGGAACTCAATTTTCCATAGAGCAAATTGATTTAATTCGACAAGAAGAGAGCAAAGTAAGAACATGTAGTAATTTTCTAGTGGACAATTTGTTGTTAACCCTGTTTGTTTTAAAATTGGAGGCGCCCCCCTATCTTCACCAATCCGAAAAAGCAAATGCCCCTAATCTCAAGTGCATTGAATTGGTACTTGTCAGGTTTTACAAATTGGGACTTAAAATTTCTTTGCCGGACTTAAAAGAAGTTTCACAAATTGGGCAACAATAATAATCTGAATGAACCTTAGAAGACATGATCATTCGATAAAGAATTGAAGAAAAAAGGGATCCTTTTTAACTTTCTGCAGAAAATATTTAACAATTGCAAAATGCTTAAACAATTAACCAGGCAGGCAGGCACTTGTCAATCTAATCGTTGACCTGTAAGTCACCGAGCAAGATGCCTGCCCCATAATCATAAGGGCGGCAGCTGAAAGAAGGGCAGTCGATAAAGAAGGGGGGGCATATAGAGGCTGCCGAACTTGGCGTTCCCTGTCTAATTTGCTGGTCCATAGGAAATTGGTAAACGTATCGCCAGTCAGAGCCCAGAATCTTTTGATGCATTATCTTTCTGCAAAAGCCTCCATCAAATCTTGGTCTATCATTTCATTCTGCAGCCCGGCCCCGATCTACATGTTTAACCAAAGAGAAATTGGAAAAAAAAAGAATAGGGAAATCTAGGTGTGCATTTAAATGTATATATATAGATATATATATATATATATATATAAGAGATGAAATTTAGGTACGACATTAAATTTCGTATTTGAAGCATAATTATTAAACTCGATTCGGTCCGTGCGATTCGACCGATCAACCCGGTTTGCATATTAAAAATGTTAAAGATACTAAAGTGACGCTTTGAACTTGCGACCTCTTGTATTTAAGGAAATGCAACAACTGCTACACCAACAACTCACTTGTAAACAAAATTTATTTGAAATCTTTTAATAAAATTTATTACTCCCCAAACTCTATAAATTATTAAATGAATTTAAAAAATAACATATCACACAATTCATTCTAAAGGCAAATATCGTTCCTAATAATCTTTTGCATTTAAATTTCATAAATAAACTAGATAATTATACTTAGATAAAATTTTATACTTGAAATTTGATGGATTACTAATTGAATTTAGGTTTTGTTAATTCTTATAATAATTAATGATACTATAATAAATTAGACTAATTGAGCATTACTATGACATAATTTATTATAGTTTTAACTATATCAACAATTATGAAACATAACATTTAAATATATTTAGTGACCCACCGGTTGAACCACTCATCCACTGGTTGAACCAGAAACCAGTTCACCTCACCTCTTTCGTCGGGTTTAATAACTATGATTTGAAAGACATAATAATTAGCTTTCAGTATAAAAAAAAAAAAGGGATCATACTATTAGTATATTGTCCAGCCAATTCAATTAACTTGATCAAAGAGTTAATTAAATTCTCCCACCTTAGTTATATCGCAAAACTTTAGAAAAAGAAATTTTGGGATACATACTTTGATCAGATGCTTTTATGTATAAAAAAATTGGCATGCATGTATACTTTTTTTAGCATGAGAGGAATGAAATTTAAAAAATAGAATTGAAAAAAGAAGATTTAAACGCATGCATGTATATCTTGAGGAGAATGTACCCGAAAGATTTTAATACAGATCTCAGTGCTCATAATGAAAGTATATATATTTAATTGTTTACGCTTTAAGTAGGAGACATTGTACATAATACAGTTCTTGAAACAGTCACGCATACCTCAGAAGACGTTGATTGATTACATCTTGTGAGTCAGTTTGTATTCGCTTGATTGGGGACGACAATTCAGCGAGAACCTTTTTGTGTTCGATTTTTACACATCACAATCTAAACTAAGAAGTTCATACACGTATACCCTAATTTTACGCCAAAGTTATGCTTAATTCATAAATATTGCTATTCTGACCTGTCGCGCCGTTACTTTTTTTTTTTGGCTGGATATGGAAATCTGACTCGTTTTGTCTGAAATAAACAAAAAAACTTAGCATTTTATAATTGCTCATTTGGTTTGTGAACAGGGTTAGATCTAATGAAAATAGTAGTCTCTTCTTCCAGGTCAAACAGTCTTTCTAATAAGGTGGTCTTCTGCCTTTGGTTTGTATTGAGGTAATTAACGACATATTAGGAATTGAAAGAGATACGCAGATAGGGGGATAGTTTGTTGCTTATATTTACACGCTAGCTAGTCCTCCTGGTCATATCCATTATTAATGAAAGAGAAACCAAATGAACGTCGCAGAATTAGGAGGTTCTCTCTAGCGTGAAAAATGGGATACATAATGTGATAGTTCTTGATGAAAAGCGAGTTTTATTGTAGCTGAACCAGGAAATCTGTAGTTATTCAAGCTAATCAATTAACATAGCAAACCTGCTGCAGGAATCTGATGCCATTTCGGATACTAGTGTGCTTGCCTTGGTTTTCTGGGCCATTGTTGATATATGCAAGGTCAAGAAAATCACAAAAAAAGAAGAAGATGAGCCTCATCAGCCATGTTCAAGCTTATAAGCAGCGGCGAGCCAGAGCGGTAATGTTGCATTGACACATATTTGCCTAGCACTAATAAATTTTATCTGTCACATCATTAGAGGCATACACGGGAAATGCAGCACAATCTGACTAATTATCTACTCATTCAAGATGACCTATTATATGTATGGTTCTCTATGATACTATATGGTTATCAATCCGCGACGTTCTTCCCAAATACGAGTTGCCGTTGATATGGTTTCTACAGATATATGCTCAAGTCGATGTAGGCCCAGAAATGGAGGACCACGGGTTTCGTCCATTAGAGTCCAGTATTGACTGTTGTATGCTTCCCTTTTTCTTCTAATTTTTTTTTTTTTTTGATTTTGTTGGAGATCAAGTTGTGGTGAATAGTAGGCCATGGGTTTTTTTTCTCTTTTTGTCAACGAAGGATTAGTTGTTGATATTATTATTACAAACTTGTAAGTCTGCCTTAATTTCTTAACACTACTATCTTTGGGGATGAAGGTAGAAATTTTGGAGGATTTGCACTCGATGTCCTTCTGTTTTCTTTTCTCATGTTCATGAAGTAGGAATTGGAAGTTCTGAATTTGAGGTAGATAATGAAAGTAGTCAGTCTGGAAAACTTTTTTTTTTTTTTTTTTTTGCATAAAAAAATCTTAATTTCGATTCGTCCACTAGCTAGAAATTGAATAAACGCTTTTCTTGATAGAAGAAGAATCAAGCTCAGACTATTGACGTTGTGGGAGTTAATTGTTAGCCTCGTCACTTAATAATTACCTAGTTAATTAATTAGCACTAATGTATTACAAAAGGTTGGGGAATGTATTCGTACGTATTTTGAAGCCAAATCCTCGGGGCTTGGGGCCGGCTAAGATTCGGTTAATATGGTTGAAAGGCGTCGTTCGTGCAAAACGCAGGCTTCTAAATTCTCACTGCTGGTTAATTTAACGTAAAAACTAAAATATGCCCGCAAGCAATCCACTGGTTGTAGGCTTATTTACTTTATCGTCTTTGTCCCAAAAGTCCAAAATTATTGCAAATTGAAACATATATATATATATATATATGCGTGTGAACAGGTGGATATATACATACACACACACATACATCGATCCATCCACATGGGAAGGCCGTCAGCTTGATTTCAGACAGCATACACTTACATTATAATTTCACCAGAAAGCAAGGGAAAAAAGGCCCAGAAAATTATATAATACTTTTTTGATCGTTTATTTTCGAGTCAATAAGGTTGACTTAACAAATAGCAATACGAACTAATGATGCCCGGATTTTGAATTTATTAAAACGGGTTATAAGTCCATGTTGACGTTGTTCCTCTTCTGCTTTTTTCGACGTTTAAAAGCATATTCTATGACCTAATTTTTATGTAATAATAAGAAATTATACAATTCTGATATTAGCGTACGTATACGGTTGTTGGTAAGCAAGTATGAACATGCAGATGAGGTCTTTTTTGTTTTGTTTTTGGTAGGGAGGAAATGCATGATATGATGTCACGTTTGGTGCAATAATTTTCATAAAGATAAAGTACGTGGCATATGTAGGATTGCTAGCTATTACACTATCTTTTCTATTTAATGCATTGACTTGGTAGCTGGTTAGGATCCTCCTTCATCCTCCCTGGACAGGACTTGGAGAAAATATTTTCCATTAATTTTTTGGGAGTCAGTTAAAGGCACAATAAATTTGACAACTTTGCGGTAAGGAGCATATATGGCACTGTGTGTGTCTATATATATATATCACCATTGATATACGACATACGCTGCCGCAAAGAGGGGGGAATTTTGATATCCTTTATGCTATACTCTAAGACGTAAAAAATTTGTACGCATGCATGTTGTTTAAGAAAAATGTAACGTACGATAAGCTAAAGAATAATATTAACTGTTCTGAGAAGAGCAAATAGAGAGAGAGATAAAACCCAGTAATTTAACCAATGCCACCAAAAAAAAAAAAAAATCTCATGGCTCACGTCTCATTTACGCGTGTAACTTATTAATTTATCTAAAACGTAGACGTATGTGGATATTATCCACATATAAAAATTTCTACTATACTATATTTTGACATGAAGTGCCAGATTGTAAAAAAAACGAAGAGGAAGCAGAAGGAAAAAAGAGAGTTTTGGCGAGAAAAGGGAAGAGAAAAATCTGGATAAGTAGCACCATATGTAATAGTAACAGCAGGGGATATCCTAAAAGCTTTGACTTGTGTAAGTGTACAGTTAGCAAACAAGTGAAGAAGACAGCAGTTGTGAACTGTGAAATGAAATCTAGGAAGAAGTAGAGTAGTATCTAACACTAACCGCTTCCTTCCACTACAATTTGGTACTAGTAGTAGTAGTATTTGTAGTACGTACGTGTGGTACTTGGGGTTGGGTGGCGCTAATTTGACATCTCCTCTCACATGACCCACTTTTAACTTTAAATTCCTCAAACTCCAAATTCCCCTCATCCTCGTGGGATTCTTCTAGTAGCTAAATAAAGCCTTCGCCAAAAACTACTGCAGCTGCTTTAGCTTTACTGTACTGGTAGTTTTCTCATTTCATCGTTTCCAGCCTCCGCTAACTTAAAAAAAGTCAGATAGTTTTACTGTCCTAATAAACAACTAAACCCGCAAGCCAGAAGCAAGATAGAAAAAAGATTAAATAAAAAAAAGGGAAGATACCCATGACTAAAGACACTAGTCCCAAAGTCCAAACTTTAGTTGGGGCCAAAATTTAAGAAAAAATGGTTGGGGGCTGTGAGGTGCTATTTGGCCAAGGTGTTAGATACATACAAGAAAGAGACTAGAGATAGAGAGAGAGAGAGAGGAGGTCGCGGTGGCTTCAAGTGTCGTGCATGCATTTTGTGCATCTGTTTTCCTTTGCATTTGCATGCATACACGCTTTCTCTCTCTTCTCTCTACCCCGCCCACCCCCTTCTCTGTCCCTCTCTCTCTCTCTCTCTATATATATATATGATCTCTGCTGCTATGCCAACATACATAATATTATTGTTGATTTCGTAGAATTCCCCCTTAGCTACCTCATCCAAACAATCCATCTCCACCGCTGCATCCGCCGTTACCCATCTCATTCCACCTCTTTCATCCCACCCCTGTTTGACTCGCAACCCAGTTTCCTTCTTCTCTTATTTTAGATTTAGTTCATGATTTTTTGGGTCGAATTACTTGGGGTTGTTTTTCAGCTGCTCAATTTCGAGTGTCACATGTGGACGTGGCATTTTATTTATTTAAACTAGGTGAGGTGTATTGGTTTTGGTTGTTTTGGTCGTTGATTTCTTTTGCGTGTGTTTGATCTGGGTCAAAATGTTTTCCTCGTGTGTTTATTAGGTTTTGTTGGACTGTCTGAATTCTGTTTTTGACGAGGATTTTGGTTCCTCGTACATGGGATGTAGGATTTTTGATTCGTAGCATTTGGGCAGAGAGAAAAAGATGGGGTCCAAGATTTGCATGAACGAGGCGTGCCGTTTAACGACGTCGCCTGAGTGGAAGCAAGGTTGGGGATTGAAATCGGGTGGATTCGCCACGCTCTGCTCCAGCTGCGGGTAAAAAAAAAAAAAATCTTTTCTTGATTCCCAATTCTATCCCTTTTCTTGGTAAATTCTTGATTTCAATTTTCGCCTGTATCTCTCAAAATTTTTTTGATTTGATTTTGTTCTCTTAGGGGCAGTTTGGGGATGCTGATTATGGGATCCCTAAAATAACTCCCCGCCGCTTAATTCTCTGTTTTGATGGCATTTTAGATATGTTTTCCCCTATATCTTCGATTTCCAATTATTCGCCAATTTTTCCGCAATCCAATTTTTTCCGGGATACACATCCGAAATTCTCATTAATTACTTCTTTCTTATTTTCTTTTTAAATTTTATTTTTCAAAATGTTGTCAATGTGGCTTGGGAGATGTATTATGCAAAAATTACAACTGCCATTTGTATTAAGAGTGTTGGTGAGATTGGCATTCATGCAGCCGTGCTCATGTCAAAAAACGATTTTTCCGTACAGGGGTTAATAATTGGCATAGAGTTCTTGCATGCATACACGTAAAAGTTGGGCGTCCAATAAGCCTTTTTTTCTCCAATTAAATCACCCGTGTTTTTTGTTCTGAGGGCCGAATTACACTAGCTGGTACTAGGTTTTTTCAGTTGGCATAGGTCAAAGAATACAAGTCCGAATGAGATTAATGCGATGACTATCCATTATCTTGGTTATTAATTCGGCATTAATTTTGTCTTTCATGAAATAAAAAGTATACAATCTTACGCAGAAGAAATGAGGGCAAAAGGGATTGCTTCTTGGCTCTGTGGTGTCTTTGCTAAAACTCGTATACTTCCAATCTTAAGTAAAAATTAGAATTTTCAGTTTCTTTGGTATTTTGTCCACGACTTGTTTGATCCATCTAGAATGTTATGTGTTGTCTTAAATTATTGATTGAGGACTAACAACGACGTTGTTGTTGTTGTGGTGGCTTGCCTGACACACGCTCTGCAGAACTGCTTATGAAAATCTAGTTTTCTGTGAGAAATTCCACCTGGATGAGGATGGTTGGAGGGAATGCAAAATATGCAGAAAGGTGATACAACTGTCTATTGCCCTTATTTCGTCTTCTTCTTCGTTTTTTCTTGAGTACTGTTAGCTAAGAAGACAGTAATGTGCAGCGAATCCATTGTGGGTGTGTCGCTTCAAAAATGTTGCATGAGTTCTTGGATTTCGGAGGTGTGGGTTGTATAACGTGTGTCAAGCAAATGGATACTCCTTCATTGAGAACGGTTAAGGTAATTCATCATCTGATGAATCTGCTGAAAACAACCTGGGTAGAGTAATTGCTTCTGTTGTACTTCGAGTTATTCTGGAATGCCTTCATGATAAAGGCAAGCTTAATACATGCCATCTTCAAGTTTTCGCTCTTTCACTGACTTGCAAAACCTGATGACAATTGGATAGTTATCATCCTTTCAATGATTTGCAATGTATTTAGCATTTCTACGTAGTAACCATGACAAGATGCAAAAAACGTCTTTTAATTCATCCTTATCTAGTTGTGGTCACTAAAACGTAGGAGACTAAAACAGTTGTACTAAGTTATCAGAAGTATCAGTCAGTTAAGCTTCTCCATGCATCAACATGCATGATTTTGTTTGAACATGCATTTTTCGAACAAGCTTCTCCATTTTGACTTACAAAAATGGCATTTTTTGAACCATCATGATAGGTGAGTTGCGATTTTTATTTTATTTGAACATGCATGATTATATGTGAGGACAAGGTAGACCCAATGTTTTTAATCTCTTAAAAAAGAATGCTGATCTTTCTCTCCCTCAGGTGGATTTGTCTCATTTTAGTTTTGTTCTTTTGCATAAATTTTTCTGACATTGGATGCTTGGTTACTCTCTGTGAGCTTTTATTGTCTATACATTTAAAGTCTTTCTATGAGAAAGTTTAGTGAGAAAGCAGGCGAAAGTTTTTCTTATATATGTTTTGACTTGTGGATGCTTCTACTGTTTGTTTTATAGATCCTCGGAGATGAAATTCCCAATGGTACAATAGGTCATAGAAGTTTCGACAGTCTGCTCCAACTCTGCAATAATGTGGAAGTAAATGGTTCCAAAAAAATGTTTAAGCCTCATAGAGTTGGAACTAATGCATCTCTTGGGCAGAAGAAAGGTGAAGGAACCGCGCTTCCTTTTGAGCAAGTCAACACAAGCTCCCCCAATTTCACCCCCCAATCTGTTGGATCATCCATGTTTGTCAAACCAGAGATCAGTAGACAAAATCAAGGGTTTAAAGACATGGCTGAATCTCTAGCTCAGCCATCTGTAAATTTCTCATTGAGCAACGCTCTATGTGCTTCAGGCTCAGCCCTGCCCATTTCTGAAGGGATTGTTGAAGGAAGCGAACAGAACAGAGTTTCTACCGCCCAGCAAGGACAAAGGGCACGCCAGATTCTGCCCAAACCCCCCAAACCTGGCTCCAGTGTAGGCTCTGAGAACACTAAAGGAATGGGTTCTCAAACACGCATTGCCAGGCCTCCTGCTGAAGGGCGAGGTCGCAGTCAGTTGCTTCCTCGCTATTGGCCCAGGATCACAGACCAAGAATTGCAGCAGATATCTGGGGAGTATCCTTTTTCTTTTAATTTAATGCACTGTTTTTCCTCTCTGAAATCGATTAGCACCTCTATGAAGTGAAAGTAAAAATGATGATAGCTTCCTTATTATCTTGCTATTATGCATGCGACATGTAGTTTTACTTTAACTCTTCTGTTGAAGTTTGAAATCCACTGTTGTACCGTTGTTTGAGAAAGTTCTCAGTGCTAGTGATGCTGGCCGGATTGGTCGTCTGGTTCTTCCCAAGGCATGTGCTGAGGTGAGCTGTTGATTCAGTTGAGACCTTTAAGCATAGAGTGTTTTACCTTATGACTTCCATTTATCCAATTTTCTTCTCTGGCCCTTTAGTCATGAAGCTATTGCATATTGAAATCAGGCA